>NC_086384.1:5350821-5376191 GCF_036588685.1 Mytilus trossulus | reverse complement strand
TGTGTATTGCTACCTTAATAGTAAATATTTTTTTCAAATTCTCCCTTTTAACTTATTTTCTGAGTTCTGCTAGCTAAACCGAGTAAAATGGCCTTTTGTTTTTGAAAATTGGTTGAGTAATGAATAGTTTATGAAGGTTAGCAGTTGACACTGAAACGCGACAAAAACTGATTTTAAGAAAGGTGCCAAGTCAAAGTGTAAAATCTTGTCTCTACCTCAATTTTTAGCCAAATCTTAAAAACTGTACCTCTTTTGTCAGTTTTTTAATGTTGAATATCATAATAAGATCTCTGATGATGCACCATTGTACAAAATTTAGCAAATTTAAGCATAAAAATGTTAATCTTCATGCTTATTGCATACCAAAGACTTGATTCAAAAACTTGGTGATAGGGAATCAATTTCTTACATCTGATTTAACTATACATTTAATATATGCCAAAATGTAACATGAAATCTTGATAAAAACAATATATTGATATATTCGCAAGAAAAAAAACCAACGCGTTCGATACTTGGGCTACTACATGCAGCCCAATCCATCAGAAGCAAGCGTTAAGCCGATAGAGTACAAATATAAGCCTAGTGTCAAAATGTCTAATTTTGGTTGCTAAGGACTATAAACAATAAAATTGACACATATTGTCATTGTTAAACACTTAATTTACTAAGAAGTTGATTTTGAATCTAAATATCAATAGATTTGTGGCATGAAAAGTCTTAAATTATACAATTCTGAGCTTGGTAAGTATGCCATAAGGTAGCAATAAACAGTTAGGAAAAAATACTAAAATTTGCCCTCATGAATTTTACCATTCCCTTTTCATTGCTTTCTTGCAATATCAAGCTTACTGTTTGTGTCATATATGGGCATATGTATGTAATCAGAATCTTCCATAGATTTTATTTTCAGTATATAAAATGGTTAAATATAATTTCTTTTTGGTGTATCCATGGCAACAATCTACATTTATTTGTTATAAAATATTGCAAAAAGGGGGGGGAAAGATGTCTCATATTTCCCAAAAATTTGGCTAAAAGTAGAATTTCAATCGCTTGAAGAAATACCTTTTCTGAAACTGTGTACATATATCATTCAGCAAATCCAATGAAAATCATATGTCTTTCATCTCATTTTTGGTAAAATTGCGTCAAAAACTTCATGTAGAAAAAGAGTGTTTGTAAACAGTACATTAATTTCTGGCCCGCGATGGCCGGTCTAGCTATGAAAATACGGACTGTCAAACAGAAAACAGCCCATAAAACATGTAAAAAATAATCTTGATGCTCTTATAAACCACCTTTGAAGGCTAAATTAGCACTCATCTGTCTAAAAATGAATTTTATTTCACAATAACTTTCCTTTTGAAAAATCCACAGGGGCCATAATGCGAAACTAAACTCCTAACTGTGTATTGCTACCTTAATAGTAAATATTTTTTTCAAATTCTCCCTTTTAACTTATTTTCTGAGTTCTGCTAGCTAAAACGAGTAAATTGGCCTTTTATTTTGAAAATTGGTTGAGTAATGAATATTTTATGAAGGTTAGCAGTTGACACTGAAACGCGACAAAAACTGATTTTAAGAAAGGTGCCAAGTCAAAGTGTAAAATCTTGTCTCTACCTCAATTTTTAGCCAAATCTTAAAAATTGTACCTCTTTTGTCAGTTTTTTAATGTTGAATATCATAATAAGATCTCTGATGATGCACCATTGTACAAAATTTAGCAATTTTAAGCATAAAAATGTTAATCTTTATGCTTATTGCATACCAAAGACTTGATTAAAAAACTTGGTGATAGGGAATCAATTTCTTACATCTGATTTAACTATACATCTAATATATGCCAAAATGGAACATGAAATCTTGATAAAAACAATAATATGATATATTCGCAAGAAAAAATCCAACGCGTTCAATACTTGGGCTTCTACATGCAGCCCAATCCATCAGAAGCAAGCGTTAAGCCGATAGAGAACAAATAAAAGCCTAGTGTCAAAATGTCTAATTTTGGTTGCTAAGGACTGTAAACAATAAAATTGACACATATTGTCATTGTTAAACACTTAATTTACTCAGAAGTTGATTTTGAATCTAAATATCAATAGATTTGTGGCATGAAAAGTTTTAAATTATACAATTCTGAGCTTGGTAAGTATGCCATAAGGTAGCAATAAACAGTTAGGAAAAAATACTAAAATTTGCCCTTATGAATTTTACCATTCCCTTTTCATTGCTTTCTTGCAATATGAAGCTTACTGTTTGTGTCATATATGGGCATATGTATGTAATCAGAATCTTCCATAGATTTTATTTCCAGTATATAAAATGGTAAAATATAATTTCTTTTTTGTGTATCCATGGCAACAATCTGCATTTATTTGTTATAAAATATTGCAAAAAGGGGGGGAAAGATGTCACATATTTCCCCAAAATTTGACTAAAAGTAGAATTTCAATTGCCTGAAGTAATACCTTTTCTGAAACTGTGTACATATATCATTCAGCAAATCCAATGAAAATCATATGTCTTTCATCTCATTTTTTTGTAAAATTGCGTCAAAAACTTCGTGTAGAAAAAGAGTGTTTGTAAACAGTACATTAATTTCTGGACCGATGGCCGGTCTAGCTATGAAAATACGGACTGTCAAACAGAAAACAGCCCATAAAACATGTAAAAAATAATCTTGATGCTCTTATAAACCACCTTTGAAGGCTAAATTAGCACTCATCTGTCTAAAAATGAATTTTATTTCACAATAACTTTCCTATTTGAAAAATCCACAGGGGCCATAATGCGAAACTAAACTCCTAACTGTGTATTGCTACCTTAATAGTAAATATTTTTTTCAAATTCTCCCTTTTAACTTATTTTCTGAGTTCTGCTAGCTAAAACGAGTAAATTGGCCTTTTATTTTTGAAAATTGGTTGAGTAATGAATATTTTATGAAGGTTAGCAGTTGACACTGAAACGCGACAAAAACTGATTTTAAGAAAGGTGCCAAGTCAAAGTGTAAAATCTTGTCTCTACCTCAATTTTTAGCCAAATCTTAAAAATTGTACCTCTTTTGTCAGTTTTTTAATGTTGAATATCATAATAAAATCTCTGATGATGCACCATTGTACAAAATTGAGCAATTTTAATCATAAAAATGTTAATCTTTATGCTTATTGCATACCAAAGACTTGATTAAAAACTTGGTGATGGGGATCAATTTCTTACATCTGATTTAACTATACATCTAATATATGCCAAAATGTAACATGAAATCTTGATAAAAACAATAATATGATATATTCGCAAGAAAAAAACCAACGCGTTCAATACTTGTGCTACTACATGCAGCCCAATCCATCAGAAGCAAGTGTTAAGCCGATAGAGTACAAATATAAGCCTAGTGTCAAAATGTCTAATTTTGGTTGCTAAGGACTGTAAACAATAAAATTGACACATATTGTCATTGTTAAACACTTAATTTACTCAGAAGTTGATTTTGAATCTAAAAATCAATAGATTTGTGGCATGAAAAGTCTTAAATTATACAATTCTGAGCTTGGTAAGTATGCCATAAGGTAGCAATAAACAGTTAGGAAAAAATAATAAAATTAGCCCTTATGAATTTTACCATTCCCTTTTCATTGCTTTCTTGCAATATCAAGCTTACTGTTTGTGTCATATATGGGCATATGTATGTAATCAGAATCTTTCATAGATTTTATTTCCAGTATATAAAATGGTAAAATATAATTTCTTTTTGGTGTATCCATGGCAACAATCTGCATTTATTTGTTATAAAATATTGCAAAAAAGGGGGGAAAGATGTCACAGATTTCCCCAAAATTTGACTAAAAGTAGAATTTCAATTGCTTGAAGTAATACCTTTTCTGAAACTGTGTACATATATCATTCAGCAAATCCAATGAAAATCATATGTCTTTCATCTCATTTTTTTGTAAAATTGCGTCAAAAACTTCGTGTAGAAAAAGAGTGTTTGTAAACAGTACATTAATTTCTGGACCGATGCGCCGGTCTAGCTATGAAAATACGGGACTGTCAAACAGAAAACAGCCCATAAAACATGTAAAAAATAATCTTGATGCTCTTATAAACTACCTTTGAAGGCTAAATTAACACTCATCTGTCTAAAAATGAATTTTATTTCACAATAACTTTCCTATTTGAAAAATCCACAGGGGCCATAATGCGAAACTAAACTCCTAACTGTGTATTGCTACCTTAATAGTAAATATTTTTTCAAATTCTCCCTTTTAACTTATTTTCTGAGTTCTGCTAGCTAAAACGAGTAAATTGGCCTTTTATTTTTGAAAAATTGGTTGAGTAATGAATATTTTATGAAGGTTAGCAGTTGACACTGAAACGCGACAAAAACACTGATTTAAGAAAGGTGCCAAGTCAAAGTGTAAAATCTTGTCTCTACCTCAATGTTTAGCCAAATCTTAAAAATTGTACCTCTTTTGGCAGTTTTTTAATGTTGAATATCATAATAAAATCTCTGATGATCGCACCATTGTACAAAAATTGAGCAATTTTAATCATAAAAATGTTAATCTTTATGCTTATTGCATACCAAAGACTTGATTAAAAACTTGGTGATGGGGATCAATTTCTTACATCTGATTTAACTATACATCTAATATATGCAAAATGTAACATGAAATCTTGATAAAAACAATAATATGATATATTCGCAAGAAAAAAACCAACGCGTTCAATACTTGTGCTACTACATGCAGCCCAATCCATCAGAAGCAAGTGTTAAGCCGATAGAGTACAAATATAAGCCTAGTGTCAAAATGTCTAATTTTGGTTGCTAAGGACTGTAAACAATAAAATTGACACATATTGTCATTGTTAAACACTTAATTTACTCAGAAGTTGATTTTGAATCTAAAAATCAATAGATTTGTGGCATGAAAAGTCTTAAATTATACAATTCTGAGCTTGGTAAGTATGCCATATAGGGTAGCAATAAACAGTTAGGAAAAAATAATAAAATTAGCCCTTATGAATTTTACCATTCCCTTTTCATTGCTTTCTTGCAATATCAAGCTTACTGTTTGTGTCATATATGGGCATATGTATGTAATCAGAATCTTTCATAGATTTTATTTCCAGTATATAAAATGGTAAAATATAATTTCTTTTTGGTGTATCCATGGCAACAATCTGCATTTATTTGTTATAAAATATTGCCAAAAAAGGGGGGAAAGATGTCACAGATTTCCCCAAAATTTGACTAAAAGTAGAATTTCAATTGCTTGAAGTAATACCTTTTCTGAAACTGTGTACATATATCATTCAGCAAATCCAATGAAAATCATATGTCTTTCATCTCATTTTTTTGTAAAATTGCGTCAAAAACTTCGTGTAGAAAAAGAGTGTTTGTAAACAGTACATTAATTTCTGGACCGATGGCCGGTCTAGCTATGAAAATACGGACTGTCAAACAGAAAACAGCCCATAAAAACATGTAAAAAATAATCTTGATGCCTCTTATAAACTACCTTTGAAGGCTAAATTAACACTCATCCTGTCTAAAAATGAATTTTATTTCACAATAACTTTCCTATTTGAAAAATCCACAGGGGCCATAATGCGAAACTAAACTCCTAACCTGTGTATTGCTACCTTAATAGTAAATATTTTTTTCAAATTCTCCTTTTAACTTATTTTCTGAGTTCTGCTAGCTAAAACGAGTAAATTGGCCTTTTATTTTTGAAAATTGGTTGAGTAATGAATATTTTATGAAGGTTAGCAGTTGACACTGAAACGCGACAAAAACTGATTTTAAGAAAGGTGCCAAGTCAAAGTGTAAAATCTTGTCTCTACCTCAATGTTTAGCCAAATCTTAAAAATTGTACCTCTTTTGGCAGTTTTTTAATGTTGAATATCATAATAAAATCTCTGATGATGCACCATTGTACAAAATTGAGCAATTTTAATCATAAAAATGTTAATCTTTATGCTTATTGCATACCAAAGACTTGATTAAAAAACTTGGTGATGGGGATCAATTTCTTACATCTGATTTAACTATACATCTAATATATGCCAAAATGTAACATGAAATCTTGATAAAAACAATAATATGATATATTCGCAAGAAAAAAAACCAACGCGTTCAATACTTGTGCTACTACATGCAGCCCAATCCATCAGAAGCAAGTGTTAAGCCGATAGAGTACAAATATAAGCCTAGTGTCAAAATGTCTAATTTTGGTTGCTAAGGACTGTAAACAATAAAATTGACACATATTGTCATTGTTAAACACTTAATTTACTCAGAAGTTGATTTTGAATCTAAAAATCAATAGATTTGTGGCATGAAAAGTCTTAAATTATACAATTCTGAGCTTGGTAAGTATGCCATAAGGTAGCAATAAACAGTTAGGAAAAAATAATAAAATTAGCCCTTATGAATTTTACCATTCCCTTTTCATTGCTTTCTTGCAATATCAAGCTTACTGTTTGTGTCATATATGGGCATATGTATGTAATCAGAATCTTTCATAGATTTTATTTCCAGTATATAAAATGGTAAAATATAATTTCTTTTTGGTGTATCCATGGCAACAATCTGCATTTATTTGTTATAAAATATTGCAAAAAAGGGGGGAAAGATGTCACAGATTTCCCCAAAATTTGACTAAAAGTAGAATTTCAATTGCTTGAAGTAATACCTTTTCTGAAACTGTGTACATATATCATTCAGCAAATCCAATGAAAATCATATGTCTTTCATCTCATTTTTTTGTAAAATTGCGTCAAAAACTTCGTGTAGAAAAAGAGTGTTTGTAAACAGTACATTAATTTCTGGACCGATGGCCGGTCTAGCTATGAAAATACGGACTGTCAAACAGAAAACAGCCCATAAAACATGTAAAAAATAATCTTGATGCTCTTATAAACTACCTTTGAAGGCTAAATTAACACTCATCTGTCTAAAAATGAATTTTATTTCACAATAACTTTCCTATTTGAAAAAATCCACAGGGGCCATAATGCGAAACTAAACTCCTAACTGTGTATTGCTACCTTAATAGTAAATATTTTTTTCAAATTCTCCCTTTTAACTTATTTTCTGAGTTCTGCTAGCTAAAACGAGTAAATTGGCCTTTTATTTTTGAAAATTGGTTGAGTAATGAATATTTTATGAAGGTTAGCAGTTGACACTGAAACGCGACAAAAACTGATTTTAAGAAAGGTGCCAAGTCAAAGTGTAAAATCTTGTCTCTACCTCAATGTTTAGCCAAATCTTAAAAATTGTACCTCTTTTGGCAGTTTTTTTAATGTTGAATATCATAATAAAATCTCTGATGATGCACCATTGTACAAAATTGAGCAATTTTAATCATAAAAATGTTAATCTTTATGCTTATTGCATACCAAAGACTTGATTAAAAACTTGGTGATGGGGATCAATTTCTTACATCTGATTTAACTATACATCTAATATATGCCAAAATGTAACATGAAATCTTGATAAAAACAATAATATGATATATTCGCAAGAAAAAAACCAACGCGTTCAATACTTGTGCTACTACATGCAGCCCAATCCATCAGAAGCAAGTGTTAAGCCGATAGAGTACAAATATAAGCCTAGTGTCAAAATGTCTAATTTTGGTTGCTAAGGACTGTAAACAATAAAATTGACACATATTGTCATTGTTAAACACTTAATTTACTCAGAAGTTGATTTTGAATCTAAAAATCAATAGATTTGTGGCATGAAAAGTCTTAAATTATACAATTCTGAGCTTGGTAAGTATGCCATAAGGTAGCAATAAACAGTTAGGAAAAAAATAAAAATTAGCCCTTATGAATTTTACCATTCCCTTTTCATTGCTTTCTTGCAATATCAAGCTTACTGTTTGTGTCATATATGGGCATATGTATGTAATCAGAATCTTTCATAGATTTTATTTCCAGTATATAAAATGGTAAAATATAATTTCTTTTTGGTGTATCCATGGCAACAATCTGCATTTATTTGTTATAAAATATTGCAAAAAAGGGGGAAAGATGTCACAGATTTCCCCAAAATTTGACTAAAAGTAGAATTTCAATTGCTTGAAGTAATACCTTTTCTGAAACTGTGTACATATATCATTCAGCAAATCCAATGAAAATCATATGTCTTTCATCTCATTTTTTTGTAAAATTGCGTCAAAAACTTCGTGTAGAAAAAGAGTGTTTGTAAACAGTACATTAATTTCTGGACCGATGGCCGGTCTAGCTATGAAAATACGGACTGTCAAACAGAAAACAGCCCATAAAACATGTAAAAAATAATCTTGATGCTCTTATAAACTACCTTTGAAGGCTAAATTAACACTCATCTGTCTAAAAATGAATTTTATTTCACAATAACTTTCCTATTTGAAAAATCCACAGGGGCCATAATGCGAAACTAAACTCCTAACTGTGTATTGCTACCTTAATAGTAAATATTTTTTTCAAATTCTCCTTTTAACTTATTTTCTGAGTTCTGCTAGCTAAAACGAGTAAATTGGCCTTTTATTTTTGAAAATTGGTTGAGTAATGAATATTTTATGAAGGTTAGCAGTTGACACTGAAACGCGACAAAAACTGATTTTAAGAAAGGTGCCAAGTCAAAGTGTAAAATCTTGTCTCTACCTCAATGTTTAGCCAAATCTTAAAAATTGTACCTCTTTTGGCAGTTTTTTAATGTTGAATATCATAATAAAATCTCTGATGATGCACCATTGTACAAAATTGAGCAATTTTAATCATAAAAATGTTAATCTTTATGCTTATTGCATACCAAAGACTTGATTAAAAACTTGGTGATGGGGATCAATTTCTTACATCTGATTTAACTATACATCTAATATATGCCAAAATGTAACATGAAATCTTGATAAAAACAATAATATGATATATTCGCAAGAAAAAAACCAACGCGTTCAATACTTGTGCTACTACATGCAGCCCAATCCATCAGAAGCAAGTGTTAAGCCGATAGAGTACAAATATAAGCCTAGTGTCAAAATGTCTAATTTTGGTTGCTAAGGACTGTAAACAATAAAATTGACACATATTGTCATTGTTAAACACTTAATTTACTCAGAAGTTGATTTGAATCTAAAAATCAATAGATTTGTGGCATGAAAAGTCTTAAATTATACAATTCTGAGCTTGGTAAGTATGCCATAAGGTAGCAATAAACAGTTAGGAAAAAATAATAAAATTAGCCCTTATGAATTTTACCATTCCCTTTTCATTGCTTTCTTGCAATATCAAGCTTACTGTTTGTGTCATATATGGGCATATGTATGTAATCAGAATCTTTCATAGATTTTATTTCCAGTATATAAAATGGTAAAATATAATTTCTTTTTGGTGTATCCATGGCAACAATCTGCATTTATTTGTTATAAAATATTGCAAAAAAGGGGGGAAAGATGTCACCAGATTTCCCCAAAATTTGACTAAAAGTAGAATTTCAATTGCTTGAAGTAATACCTTTTCTGAAACTGTGTACATATATCATTCAGCAAATCCAATGAAAATCATATGTCTTTCATCTCATTTTTTTGTAAAATTGCGTCAAAAACTTCGTGTAGAAAAAGAGTGTTTGTAAACAGTACATTAATTTCTGGACCGATGGCCGGTCTAGCTATGAAAATACGGACTGTCAAACAGAAAACAGCCCATAAAACATGTAAAAAATAATCTTGATGCTCTTATAAACTACCTTTGAAGGCTAAATTAACACTCATCTGTCTAAAAATGAATTTTATTTCACAATAACTTTCCTATTTGAAAAATCCACAGGGGCCATAATGCGAAACTAAACTCCTAACTGTGTATTGCTACCTTAATAGTAAATATTTTTTTCAAATTCTCCCTTTTAACTTATTTTCTGAGTTCTGCTAGCTAAAACGAGTAAATTGGCCTTTTATTTTTGAAAATTGGTTGAGTAATGAATATTTTATGAAGGTTAGCAGTTGACACTGAAACGCGACAAAAACTGATTTTAAGAAAGGTGCCAAGTCAAAGTGTAAAATCTTGTCTCTACCTCAATGTTTAGCCAAATCTTAAAAATTGTACCTCTTTTGGCAGTTTTTTAATGTTGAATATCATAATAAAATCTCTGATGATGCACCATTGTACAAAATTGAGCAATTTTAATCATAAAAATGTTAATCTTTATGCTTATTGCATACCAAAGACTTGATTAAAAACTTGGTGATGGGGATCAATTTCTTACATCTGATTTAACTATACATCTAATATATGCCAAAATGTAACATGAAATCTTGATAAAAACAATAATATGATATATTCGCAAGAAAAAAACCAACGCGTTCAATACTTGTGCTACTACATGCAGCCCAATCCATCAGAAGCAAGTGTTAAGCCGATAGAGTACAAATATAAGCCTAGTGTCAAAATGTCTAATTTTGGTTGCTAAGGACTGTAAACAATAAAATTGACACATATTGTCATTGTTAAACACTTAATTTACTCAGAAGTTGATTTTGAATCTAAAAATCAATAGATTTGTGGCATGAAAAGTCTTAAATTATACAATTCTGAGCTTGGTAAGTATGCCATAAGGTAGCAATAAACAGTTAGGAAAAAATAATAAAATTAGCCCTTATGAATTTTACCATTCCCTTTTCATTGCTTTCTTGCAATATCAAGCTTACTGTTTGTGTCATATATGGGCATATGTATGTAATCAGAATCTTTCATAGATTTTATTTCCAGTATATAAAATGGTTAAAATATAATTTCTTTTTGGTGTATCCATGGCAACAATCTGCATTTATTTGTTATAAAATATTGCAAAAAAGGGGGGAAAGATGTCACAGATTTCCCCAAAATTTGACTAAAAGTAGAATTTCAATTGCTTGAAGTAATACCTTTTCTGAAACTGTGTACATATATCATTCAGCAAATCCAATGAAAATCATATGTCTTTCATCTCATTTTTTTGTAAAATTGCGTCAAAAACTTCGTGTAGAAAAAGAGTGTTTGTAAACAGTACATTAATTTCTGGACCGATGGCCGGTCTAGCTATGAAAATACGGACTGTCAAACAGAAAACAGCCCATAAAACATGTAAAAAATAATCTTGATGCTCTTATAAACTACCTTTGAAGGCTAAATTAACACTCATCTGTCTAAAAATGAATTTTATTTCACAATAACTTTCCTATTTGAAAAATCCACAGGGGCCATAATGCGAAACTAAACTCCTAACTGTGTATTGCTACCTTAATAGTAAATATTTTTTTCAAATTCTCCCTTTTAACTTATTTTCTGAGTTCTGCTAGCTAAAACGAGTAAATTGGCCTTTTATTTTTGAAAATTGGTTGAGTAATGAATATTTTATGAAGGTTAGCAGTTGACACTGAAACGCGACAAAAACTGATTTTAAGAAAGGTGCCAAGTCAAAGTGTAAAATCTTGTCTCTACCTCAATGTTTAGCCAAATCTTAAAAATTGTACCTCTTTTGGCAGTTTTTTAATGTTGAATATCATAATAAAATCTCTGATGATGCACCATTGTACAAAAATTGAGCAATTTTAATCATAAAAATGTTAATCTTTATGCTTATTGCATACCAAAGACTTGATTAAAAACTTGGTGATGGGGATCAATTTCTTACATCTGATTTAACTATACATCTAATATATGCCAAAATGTAACATGAAATCTTGATAAAAACAATAATATGATATATTCGCAAGAAAAAAACAACGCGTTCAATACTTGTGCTACTACAATGCAGCCCAATCCATCAGAAGCAAGTGTTAAGCCGATAGAGTACAAATATAAGCCTAGTGTCAAAATGTCTAATTTTGGTTGCTAAGGACTGTAAACAATAAAATTGACACATATTGTCATTGTTAAACACTTAATTTACTCAGAAGTTGATTTTGAATCTAAAAATCAATAGATTTGTGGCATGAAAAGTCTTAAAATTATACAATTCTGAGCTTGGTAAGTATGCCATAAGGTAGCAATAAACAGTTAGGAAAAAATAATAAAATTAGCCCTTATGAATTTTACCATTCCCTTTTCATTGCTTTCTTGCAATATCAAGCTTACTGTTTGTGTCATATATGGGCATATGTATGTAATCAGAATCTTTCATAGATTTTATTTCCAGTATATAAAATGGTAAAATATAATTTCTTTTTGGTGTATCCATGGCAACAATCTGCATTTATTTGTTATAAAATATTGCAAAAAAGGGGGGAAAGATGTCACAGATTTCCCCAAAATTTGACTAAAAGTAGAATTTCAATTGCTTGAAGTAATACCTTTTCTGAAACTGTGTACATATATCATTCAGCAAATCCAATGAAAATCATATGTCTTTCATCTCATTTTTTTGTAAAATTGCGTCAAAAACTTCGTGTAGAAAAAGAGTGTTTGTAAACAGTACATTAATTTCTGGACCGATGGCCGGTCTAGCTATGAAAATACGGACTGTCAAACAGAAAACAGCCCATAAAACATGTAAAAAATAATCTTGATGCTCTTATAAACTACCTTTGAAGGCTAAATTAACACTCATCTGTCTAAAAATGAATTTTATTTCACAATAAACTTTCCTATTTGAAAAATCCACAGGGGCCATAATGCGAAACTAAACTCCTAACTGTGTATTGCTACCTTAATAGTAAATATTTTTTTCAAATTCTCCCTTTTAACTTATTTTCTGAGTTCTGCTAGCTAAAACGAGTAAATTGGCCTTTTATTTTTGAAAATTGGTTGAGTAATGAATATTTTATGAAGGTTAGCAGTTGACACTGAAACGCGACAAAAACTGATTTTAAGAAAGGTGCCAAGTCAAAGTGTAAAATCTTGTCTCTACCTCAATGTTTAGCCAAATCTTAAAAATTGTACCTCTTTTGGCAGTTTTTTAATGTTGAATATCATAATAAAATCTCTGATGATGCACCATTGTACAAAATTGAGCAATTTTAATCATAAAAATGTTAATCTTTATGCTTATTGCATACCAAAGACTTGATTAAAAACTTGGTGATGGGGATCAATTTCTTACATCTGATTTAACTATACATCTAATATATGCCAAAATGTAACATGAAATCTTGATAAAAACAATAATATGATATATTCGCAAGAAAAAAAACCAACGCGTTCAATACTTGTGCTACTACATGCAGCCCAATCCATCAGAAGCAAGTGTTAAGCCGATAGAGTACAAATATAAGCCTAGTGTCAAAATGTCTAATTTTGGTTGCTAAGGACTGTAAACAATAAAATTGACACATATTGTCATTGTTAAACACTTAATTTACTCAGAAGTTGATTTTGAATCTAAAAATCAATAGATTTGTGGCATGAAAAGTCTTAAATTATACAATTCTGAGCTTGGTAAGTATGCCATAAGGTAGCAATAAACAGTTAGGAAAAAATAATAAAATTAGCCCTTATGAATTTTACCATTCCCTTTTCATTGCTTTCTTGCAATATCAAGCTTACTGTTTGTGTCATATATGGGCATATGTATGTAATCAGAATCTTTCATAGATTTTATTTCCAGTATATAAAATGGTAAAATATAATTTCTTTTTGGTGTATCCATGGCAACAATCTGCATTTATTTGTTATAAAATATTGCAAAAAAGGGGGGAAAGATGTCACAGATTTCCCCAAAATTTGACTAAAAGTAGAATTTCAATTGCTTGAAGTAATACCTTTTCTGAAACTGTGTACATATATCATTCAGCAAATCCAATGAAAATCATATGTCTTTCATCTCATTTTTTTGTAAAATTGCGTCAAAAAACTTCGTGTAGAAAAAGAGTGTTTGTAAACAGTACATTAATTTCTGGACCGATGGCCGGTCTAGCTATGAAAATACGGACTGTCAAACAGAAAACAGCCCATAAAACATGTAAAAAATAATCTTGATGCTCTTATAAACTACCTTTGAAGGCTAAATTAACACTCATCTGTCTAAAAAATGAATTTTATTTCACAATAACTTTCCTATTTGAAAAATCCACAGGGGCCATAATGCGAAAACTAAACTCCTAACTGTGTATTGCTACCTTAATAGTAAATATTTTTTTTCAAATTCTCCCTTTTAACTTATTTTCTGAGTTCTGCTAGCTAAAACGAGTAAATTGGCCTTTTATTTTTGAAAATTGGTTGAGTAATGAATATTTTATGAAGGTTAGCAGTTGACACTGAAACGCGACAAAAACTGATTTTAAGAAAGGTGCCAAGTCAAAGTGTAAAATCTTGTCTCTACCTCAATGTTTAGCCAAATCTTAAAAATTGTACCTCTTTTGGCAGTTTTTTAATGTTGAATATCATAATAAAATCTCTGATGATGCACCATTGTACAAAATTGAGCAATTTTAATCATAAAAATGTTAATCTTTATGCTTATTGCATACCAAAGACTTGATTAAAAACTTGGTGATGGGGATCAATTTCTTACATCTGATTTAACTATACATCTAATATATGCCAAAATGTAACATGAAATCTTGATAAAAACAATAATATGATATATTCGCAAGAAAAAAACCAACGCGTTCAATACTTGTGCTACTACATGCAGCCCAATCCATCAGAAGCAAGTGTTAAGCCGATAGAGTACAAATATAAGCCTAGTGTCAAAATGTCTAATTTTGGTTGCTAAGGACTGTAAACAATAAAATTGACACATATTGTCATTGTTAAACACTTAATTTACTCAGAAGTTGATTTTGAATCTAAAAATCAATAGATTTGTGGCATGAAAAGTCTTAAATTATACAATTCTGAGCTTGGTAAGTATGCCATAAGGTAGCAATAAACAGTTAGGAAAAAATAATAAAATTAGCCCTTATGAATTTTACCATTCCCCTTTTCATTGCTTTCTTGCAATATCAAGCTTACTGTTTGTGTCATATATGGGCATATGTATGTAATCAGAATCTTTCATAGATTTTATTTCCAGTATATAAAATGGTAAAATATAATTTCTTTTTGGTGTATCCATGGCAACAATCTGCATTTATTTGTTATAAAATATTGCAAAAAAGGGGGGAAAGATGTCACAGATTTCCCCAAAATTTGACTAAAAGTAGAATTTCAATTGCTTGAAGTAATACCCTTTTCTGAAACTGTGTACATATATCATTCAGCAAATCCAATGAAAATCATATGTCTTTCATCTCATTTTTTTGTAAAATTGCGTCAAAAACTTCGTGTAGAAAAAGAGTGTTTGTAAACAGTACATTAATTTCTGGACCGATGGCCGTCTAGCTATGAAAATACGGACTGTCAAACAGAAAACAGCCCATAAAACATGTAAAAAAATAATCTTGATGCTCTTATAAACTACCTTTGAAGGCTAAATTAACGACTCATCTGTCTAAAAAATGAATTTTATTTCACAATAACTTTCCTATTTGAAAAATCCACAGGGGCCATAATGCGAAACTAAACTCCTAACTGTGTATTGCTACCTAATAGTAAATATTTTTTTCAAATTCTCCCTTTTAACTTATTTTCTGAGTTCTGCTAGCTAAAACGAGTAAATTGGCCTTTTATTTTGAAAATTGGTTGAGTAATGAATATTTTATGAAGGTTAGCAGTTGACACTGAAACGCGACAAAAACTGATTTTAAGAAAGGTGCCAAGTCAAAGTGTAAAATCTTGTCTCTACCGTCAATGTTTAGCCAAATCTTAAAAATTGTACCTCTTTTGCAGTTTTTTAATGTTGAATATCATAATAAAATCTCTGATGATGCACCATTGTACAAAATTGAGCAATTTTAATCATAAAAATGTTAATCTTTATGCTTATTGCATACCAAAGACTTGATTAAAAACTTGGTGATGGGATCAATTTCTTACATCTGATTTAACTATACATCTAATATATGCCAAAATGTAACATGAAATCTTGATAAAAACAATAATATGATATATTCGCAGAAAAAAACCAACTGCGTTCAATACTTGTGCTACTACATGCAGCCCAATCCATCAGAAGCAAGTGTTAAGCCGATAGAGTACAAATATAAGCCTAGTGTCAAAATGTCTAATTTTGGTTGCTAAGGACTGTAAACAATAAAATTGACACATATTGTCATTGTTAAACACTTAATTTACTCAGAAGTTGATTTTGAATCTAAAAATCAATAGATTTGGTGGCATGAAAAGTCTTAAATTATACAATTCTGAGCTTGGTAAGTATGCCATAAGGTAGCAATAACAGTTAGGAAAAAATAATAAAATTAGCCCTTATGAATTTTGACCATTCCCTTTTCATTGCTTTCTTGCAATAATCAAGCTTACTGTTTGTGTCATATATGGGGCTTATGTATGTAATCAGAATCTTTCATAGATTTTATTTTCCAGTATATAAAATGGTAAAATATAATTTCTTGTTTGGTGTATCCATGGCAACAATCTGCATTTATTTGTTATAAAATATTGCAAAAAAGGGGGAAAGATGTCACAGATTTCCCCAAAAATTTGACTAAAAAGTAGAATTTCAATTGCTTGAAGTAATGACCTTTTCTGAAACTGTGTACATATATCATTCAGCAAATCCAATGAAAAATCATATGTCTTTCATCTCATTTTTTGTAAAATTGCGTCAAAAACTTCGTGTAGAAAAAGAGTGTTTGTAAACAGTACATTAATTTCTGGACCGATGGCCGGTCTAGCTATGAAAATACGGACTGTCAAACAGAAAACAGCCCATAAAACATGTAAAAAATAATCTTGATGCTCTTATAAACTACCTTTGAAGGCTAAATTAACACTCATCTGTCTAAAAATGAATTTTATTTCATCAATGAACTTTCCTATTTGAAAAATCCACTAGGGGCCATAATGCGAAACTAAACTCCTAACTGTGTATTGCTACCTTAATAGTAATATTTTTTTCAAATTCTCCCTTTTAACTTATTTTCTGAGTTCTGCTAGCTAAAACGAGTAAATTGGCCTTTTATTTTTGAAAATTGGTTGAGTAATGAATATTTTTATGAAGGTTAGCAGTTGACACTTGAAACGCGACAAAAACTGATTTTAAGAAAGGTGCCAAGTCAAAGTGTAAAATCTTGTCTCTACCTCAATGTTTAGCCAAATCTTAAAAATTGTACCTCTTTTGGCAGTTTTTTAATGTTGAATATCATAATAAAATCTCTGATGATGCACCATTGTACAAAATTGAGCAATTTTAATCATAAAAATGTTAATCTTTATGCTTATTGCATACCAAAGACTTGATTAAAAACTTGGTGATGGGGATCAATTTCTTACATCTGATTTAACTATACATCTAATATATGCCAAAATGTAACATGAAATCTTGATAAAAAACAATAATATGATATATTCGCAAGAAAAAAAAACCAACGCGTTCAATACTTGTGCTACTACATGCAGCCCAATCCATCAGAAGCAAGTGTTAAGCCGATAGAGTACAAATATAAGCCTAGTGTCAAAATGTCTAATTTTGGTTGCTAAGGACTGTAAACAATAAAATTGACACATATTGTCATTGTTAAACACTTAATTTACTCAGAAGTTGATTTTGAATCTAAAAATCAATAGATTTGTGGCATGAAAAGTCTTAAATTATACAATTCTGAGCTTGGTAAGTATGCCATAGAGGTAGCAATAAACAGTTAGGAAAAAATAATAAAATTAGCCCTTATGAATTTTACCATTCCCTTTTCATTGCTTTCTTGCAATATCAAGCTTACTGTTTGTGTCATATATGGGCATATGTATGTAATCAGAATCTTTTCATAGATTTTATTTCCAGTATATAAAATGGTAAAATATAATTTCTTTTGGTGTATCCATGGCAACAATCTGCATTTATTTGTTATAAAATATTGCAAAAAAGGGGGGAAAGATGTCACAGATTTCCCCAAAATTTGACTAAAAGTAGAATTTCAATTGCTTGAAGTAATACCTTTTCTGAAACTGTGTACATATATCATTCAGCAAATCCAATGAAAATCATATGTCTTTCATCTCATTTTTTTGTAAAATTGCGTCAAAAACTTCGTGTAGAAAAAGAGTGTTTGTAAACAGTACATTAATTTCTGGACCGATGGCCGGTCTAGCTATGAAAATACGGACTGTCAAACAGAAAACAGCCCATAAAACATGTAAAAAATAATCTTGATGCTCTTATAAACTACCTTTGAAGGCTAAATTAACACTCATCTGTCTAAAAATGAATTTTATTTCACAATAACTTTTCCTATTTGAAAAATCCACAGGGGCCATAATGCGAAACTAAACTCCTAACTGTGTATTGCTACCTTAATAGTAAATATTTTTTTCAAATTCTCCCTTTAACTTATTTTCTGAGTTCTGCTAGCTAAAACGAGTAAATTGGCCTTTTATTTTTGAAAATTGGTTGAGTAATGAATATTTTATGAAGGTTAGCAGTTGACACTGAAACGCGACAAAAACTGATTTTAAGAAAGGTGCCAAGTCAAAGTGTAAAATCTTGTCTCTACCTCAATTTTTAGCCAAATCTTAAAAATTGTACCTCTTTTGGCAGTTTTTAATGTTGAATATCATAATAAAATCTCTGATGATGCACCATTGTACAAAATTGAGCAATTTTAATCATAAAAATGTTAATCTTTATGCTTATTGCATACCAAAGACTTGATTAAAAACTTGGTGATGGGGATCAATTTCTTACATCTGATTTAACTATACATCTAATATATGCCAAAATGTAACATGAAATCTTGATAAAAACAATAATATGATATTATTCGCAAGAAAAAAACCAACGCGTTCAATACTTGTGCTACTACATGCAGCCCAATCCATCAGAAGCAAGTGTTAAGCCGATAGAGTACAAATATAAGCCTAGTGTCAAAATGTCTAATTTTGGTTGCTAAGGACTGTAAACAATAAAATTGACACATATTGTCATTGTTAAACACTTAATTTACTCAGAAGTTGATTTGAATCTAAAAATCAATAGATTTGTGGCATGAAAAGTCTTAAATTATACAATTCTGAGCTTGGTAAGTATGCCATAAGGTAGCAATAAACAGTTAGGAAAAAATAATAAAATTAGCCCTTAATGAATTTTACCATTCCCTTTTCATTGCTTTCTTTGCAATATCAAGCTTACTGTTTGTGTCATATATGGGCATATGTATGTAATCAGAATCTTTCATAGATTTTATTTCCAGTATATAAAATGGTAAAATATAATTTCTTTTTGGTGTATCCATGGCAACAATCTGCATTTATTTGTTATAAAATATTGCAAAAAAGGGGGGGAAAGATGTCACAGATTTCCCCAAAATTTGACTAAAAGTAGAATTTCAATTGCTTGAAGTAATACCTTTTCTGAAACTGTGTACATATATCATTCAGCAAATCAATGAAAATCATATGTCTTTCATCTCATTTTTTTGTAAATTGCGTCAAAAACTTCGTGTAGAAAAAGAGTGTTTGTAAACAGTACATTAATTTCTGGACCGATGGCCGGTCTAGCTATGAAAATACGACTGTCAAACAGAAAACAGCCCATAAAACATGTAAAAAATAATCTTGATGCTCTTATAAACTACCTTTGAAGGCTAAATTAACACTCATCTGTCTAAAAATGAATTTTATTTCACAATAACTTTCCTATTTGAAAAATCCACAGGGGCCATAATGCGAAACTAAACTCCTAACTGTGTATTGCTACCTTAATAGTAAATATTTTTTTCAAATTCTCCCTTTTAACTTATTTTTCTGAGTTCTGCTAGCTAAAACGAGTAAATTGGCCTTTTATTTTTGAAAATTGGTTGAGTAATGAATATTTTATGAAGGTTAGCAGTTGACACTGAAACGCGACAAAAACTGATTTTAAGAAGGTGCCAAGTCAAAGTGTAAAATCTTGTCTCTACCTCAATGTTTAGCCAAATCTTAAAAATTGTACCTCTTTTGGCAGTTTTTTAATGTTGAATATCATAATAAAATCTCTGATGATGCACCATTGTACAAAATTGAGCAATTTTAATCATAAAAATGTTAATCTTTATGCTTATTGCATACCAAAGACTTGATTAAAAACTGGTGATGGGGATCAATTTCTTACATCTGATTTAACTATACATCTAATATATGCCAAAATGTAACATGAAATCTTGATAAAAACAATAATATGATATATTCGCAAGAAAAAAACCAACGCGTTCAATACTTGTGCTACTACATGCAGCCCAATCCATCAGAAGCAAGTGTTAAGCCGATAGAGTACAAATATAAGCCTAGTGTCAAAATGTCTAATTTTGGTTGCTAAGGACTGTAAACAATAAAATTGACACATATTGTCATTGTTAAACACTTAATTTACTCAGAAGTTGATTTTGAATCTAAAAATCAATAGATTTGTGGCATGAAAAGTCTTAAATTATACAATTCTGAGCTTGGTAAGTATGCCATAAGGTAGCAATAAACAGTTAGGAAAAAATAATAAAATTAGCCCTTATGAATTTTACCATTCCTCTTTTCATTGCTTTCCTTGCAATATCAAGCTTACTGTTTGTGTCATATATGGGCATATGTATGTAATCAGAATCTTTCATAGATTTTATTTCCAGTATATAAAATGGTAAAATATAATTTCTTTGGTGTATCCATGGCAACAATCTGCATTTATTTGTTATAAAATATTGCAAAAAAGGGGGAAAGATGTCACAGATTTCCCCAAAAATTTGACTAAAAGTAGAATTTCAATTGCTTGAAGTAATACCTTTTCTGAAACTGTGTACATATATCATTCAGCAAATCCAATGAAAATCATATGTCTTTCATCTCATTTTTTTGTAAAATTGCGTCAAAAACTTCGTGTAGAAAAAGAGTGTTTGTAAACAGTACATTAATTTCTGGACCGATGGCCGGTCTAGCTATGAAAATACGGACTGTCAAACAGAAAACAGCCCATTAAAACATGTAAAAAATAATCTTGATGCTCTTATAAACTACCTTTGAAGGCTAAATTAACACTCATCTGTCTAAAAATGAATTTTTATTTCACAATAACTTTCCTATTTGAAAAATCCACCAGGGGCCATAATGCGAAACTAAACTCCTAACTGTGTATTGCTACCTTAATAGTAAATATTTTTTTCAAATTCTCCCTTTTAACTTATTTTCTGAGTTCTGCTAGCTAAAACGAGTAAATTGGCCTTTTATTTTTGAAAATTGGTTGAGTAATGAATATTTTATGAAGGTTAGCAGTTGACACTGAAACGCGACAAAAAACTGATTTAAGAAAGGTGCCAAGTCAAAGTGTAAAATCTTGTCTCTACCTCAATGTTTAGCCAAATCTTAAAAATTGTACCTCTTTTGGCAGTTTTTTAATGTTGAATATCATAATAAAATCTCTGATGATGCACCATTGTACAAAATTGAGCAATTTTAATCATAAAAATGTTAATCTTTATGCTTATTGCATACCAAAGACTTGATTAAAAACTTGGTGATGGGGATCAATTTCTTACATCTGATTTAACTATACATCTAATATATGCCAAAATGTAACATGAAATCTTGATAAAAACAATAATATGATATATTCGCAAGAAAAAAAACCAACGCGTTCAATACTTGTGCTACTACATGCAGCCCAATCCATCAGAAGCAAGTGTTAAGCCGATAGAGTACAAATATAAGCCTAGTGTCAAAATGTCTAATTTTGGTTGCTAGGACTGTAAACAATAAAATTGACACATATTGTCATTGTTAAACACTTAATTTACTCAGAAGTTGATTTTTGAATCTAAAAATCAATAGATTTGTGGCATGAAAAGTCTTAAATTATACAATTCTGGAGCTTGGGTAAGTATGCCATAAGGTAGCAATAAACAGTTAGAAAAAATAATAAAATTAGCCCTTATGAATTTTACCATTCCTTTTCATTGCTTTCTTGCAATATCAAGCTTACTGTTTGTGTCATATATGGGCATATGTATGTAATCAGAATCTTTCATAGATTTTATTTCCAGTATATAAAATGGTAAAATATAATTTCTTTTTGGTGTATCCATGGCAACAATCTGCATTTATTTGTTATAAAATATTGCAAAAAAGGGGGGAAAGATGTCACAGATTTCCCAAAAATTTGACTAAAAGTAGAATTTCAATTGCTTGAAGTAATACCTTTCTGAAACTGTGTACATATATCATTCAGGCAAATCCAATGAAAATCATATGTCTTTCATCTCATTTTTTTGTAAAATTGCGTCAAAAAACTTCGTGTAGAAAAAGAGTGTTTGTAAACAGTACATTAATTTCTGGACCGATGGCCGGTCTAGCTATGAAAATACGGACTGTCAAACAGAAAACAGCCCATAAAACATGTAAAAAATAATCTTGATGCTCTTATAAGACTACCTTTGAAGGCTAAATTAACACTCATCTGTCTAAAAATGAATTTTATTTCACAATAACTTTCCTATTTGAAAAATCCACAGGGGGCCATAATGCGAAACTAAACTCCTAACTGTGTATTGCTACCTTAATAGTAAATATTTTTTTCAAATTCTCCCTTTTAACTTATTTTCTGAGTTCTGCTAGCTAAAACGAGTAATTGGCCTTTTATTTTTGAAAATTGGTTGAGTAATGAATATTTTATGAAGGTTAGCAGTTGACACTGAAACGCGACAAAACTGATTTTAAGAAAGGTGCCAAGTCAAAGTGTAAAATCTTGTCTCTACCTCAATGTTTAGCCAAATCTAAAAATTGTACCTCTTTTGGCAGTTTTTTAATGTTGAATATCATAATAAAATCTCTGATGATGCACCATTGTACAAAATTGAGCAATTTAATCATAAAAATGTTAATCTTTATGCTTATTGCATACCAAAGACTTGATTAAAAACTTGGTGATGGGGATCAATTTCTTACATCTGATTTAACTATACATCTAATATATGCCAAAATGTAACATGAAATCTTGATAAAAACAATAATATGATATATTCGCAAGACAAAAACCAACGCGTTCAATACTTGTGCTACTACATGCAGCCCAATCCATCAGAAGCAAGTGTTAAGCCGATAGAGTACAAATATAAGCCTAGTGTCAAAATGTCTAATTTTGGTTGCTAAGGACTGTAAACAATAAAATTGACACATATTGTCATTGTTAAACACTTAATTTACTCAGAAGTTGATTTTGAATCTAAAAATCAATAGATTTGTGGCATGAAAAGTCTTAAATTATACAATTCTGAGCTTGGTAAGTATGCCATAAGGTAGCAATAAACAGTTAGGAAAAAATAATAAAATTAGCCCTTATGAATTTTACCATTCCCTTTTCATTGCTTTCTTGCAATATCAAGCTTACTGTTTGTGTCATATATGGGCATATGTATGTAATCAGAATCTTTCATAGATTTTATTTCCAGTATATAAAATGGTAAAATATAATTTCTTTTTGGTGTATCCATGGCAACAATCTGCATTTATTTGTTATAAAATATTGCAAAAAAGGGGGGAAAGATGTCACAGATTTCCACCAAAATTTGACTAAAAGTAGAATTTCAATTGCTTGAAGTAATACCTTTTCTGAAACTGTGTACATATATCATTCAGGCAAATCCAATGAAAATCATATGTCTTTCATCTCATTTTTTTGTAAAATTGCGTCAAAAACTTCGTGTAGAAAAAGAGTGTTTGTAAACAGTACATTAATTTCTGGACCGATGGCCGGTCTAGCTATGAAAATACGGACTGTCAAACAGAAAACAGCCCATAAAACATGTAAAAAATAATCTTGATGCTCTTATAAACTACCTTTGAAGGCTAAATTAACACTCATCTGTCTAAAAATGAATTTTATTTCACAATAACTTTCCTATTTGAAAATCCACAGGGGCCATAATGCGAAACTAAACTCCTAACTGTGTATTGCTACCTTAATAGTAAATATTTTTTTCAAATTCTCCCTTTTAACTTATTTTCTGAGTTCTGCTAGCTAAAACGAGTAAATTGGCCTTTTATTTTTGAAAATTGGTTGAGTAATGAATATTTTATGAAGGTTAGCAGTTGACACTGAAACGCGACAAAAACTGATTTTAAGAAAGGTGCCAAGTCAAAGTGTAAAATCTTGTCTCTACCTCAATGTTTAGCCAAATCTTAAAAATTGTACCTCTTTTGGCAGTTTTTTAATGTTGAATATCATAATAAAATCTCTGATGATGCACCATTGTACAAAATTGAGCAATTTTAATCATAAAAATGTTAATCTTTATGCTTATTGCATACCAAAGACTTGATTAAAAACTTGGTGATGGGGATCAATTTCTTACATCTGATTTAACTATACATCTAATATATGCCAAAATGTAACATGAAATCTTGATAAAAACAATAATATGATATATTCGCAAGAAAAAAACCAACGCGTTCAATACTTGTGCTACTACATGCAGCCCAATCCATCAGAAGCAAGTGTTAAGCCGATAGAGTACAAATATAAGCCTAGTGTCAAAATGTCTAATTTTGGTTGCTAAGGACTGTAAACAATAAAATTGACACATATTGTCATTGTTAAACACTTAATTTACTCAGAAGTTGATTTTGAATCTAAAAATCAATAGATTTGTGGCATGAAAAGTCTTAAATTATACAATTCTGAGCTTGGTAAGTATGCCATAAGGTAGCAATAAACAGTTAGGAAAAAATAATAAAATTAGCCCTTATGAATTTTTACCATTCCCCTTTTCATTGCTTTCTTGCAATATCAAGCTTACTGTTTGTGTCATATATGGGCATATGTATGTAATCAGAATCTTTCATAGATTTTATTTCCAGTATATAAAATGGTAAAATATAATTTCTTTTTGGTGTATCCATGGCAACAATCTGCATTTATTTGTTATAAAATATTGCAAAAAAGGGGGAAAGATGTCACAGATTTCCCCAAAATTTGACTAAAAGTAGAATTTCAATTGCTTGAAGTAATACCTTTTCTGAACTGTGTACATATATCATTCAGCAAATCCAATGAAAATCATATGTCTTTCATCTCATTTTTTTGTAAAATTGCGTCAAAAACTTCGTGTAGAAAAAGAGTGTTTGTAAACAGTACATTAATTTCTGGACCGATGGCCGGTCTAGCTATGAAAATACGGACTGTCAAACAGAAAACAGCCCATAAAACATGTAAAAAATAATCTTGATGCTCTTATAAACTACCTTTGAAGGCTAAATTAACACTCATCTGTCTAAAAATGAATTTTATTTCACAATAACTTTCCTATTTGAAAAATCCACAGGGGCCATAATGCGAAACTAAACTCCTAACTGTGTATTGCTACCTTAATAGTAAATATTTTTTTCAA
>NC_086384.1:5326920-5350721 GCF_036588685.1 Mytilus trossulus | reverse complement strand
GTATGTAATCAGAATCTTTCATAGATTTATTTCCAGTATATAAAATGGTCAAATATAATTTCTTTTTGGTGTATCCATGGCAACAATCTGCATTTATTTGTTAAAAAATATTGCAAAAAGGGGGGGGAAAGATGTCACATATTTCCCCAAAATTTGACTAAAAGTAGAATTTCAATTGCTTGAAGTAATACCTTTTCTGAAACTGTGTACATATATCATTCAGCAAATCCAATGAAAATCATATGTCTTTCATCTCATTTTTTTGTAAAATTGCGTCAAAAACTTCGTGTAGAAAAAGAATGTTTGTAAACAGTACATTAATTTCTGGACCGATGGCCGGTATAGCTATGAAAATACGGACTGTCAAACAGAAAACAGCCCATAAAAACATGTAAAAAATAATCTTGATGCTCTTATAAACTACCTTTGAAGGCTAAATTAACACTCATCTGTCTAAAAATGAATTTTATTTCAGCAATAACTTTCCTATTTGAAAAATCCACAGGGGCCATAATGCGAAACTAAACTCCTAACTGTGTATTGCTACCTTAATAGTAAATATTTTTTTCAAATTCTCCCTTTTAACTTATTTTCTGAGTTCTGCTAGCTAAAACGAGTAAATTGGCCTTTTATTTTTGAAAATTGGTTGAGTAATGAATATTTTATGAAGGTTAGCAGTTGACACTGAAACGCGACAAAAACTGATTTTAAGAAAGGTGCCAAGTCAAAGTGTAAAATCTTGTCTCTACCTCAATGTTTAGCCAAATCTTAAAAATTGTACCTCTTTTGGCAGTTTTTTAATGTTGAATATCATAATAAGATCTCTGATGATGCACCATTGTACAAAATTGAGCAATTTTAATCATAAAAATGTTAATCTTTATGCTTATTGCATACCAAAGACTTGATTAAAAACTTGGTGATGGGGATCAATTTCTTACATCTGATTTAACTATACATCTAATTTATGCCAAAATGTAACATGAAATCTTGATAAAACAATAATATGATATATTCGCAAGAAAAAAACCAACGCGTTCAATACTTGTGCTACTACATGCAGCCCAATCCATCAGAAGCAAGCGTTAAGCCGAAAGAGTACAAATATAAGCCTAGTGTCAAAATGTCTAATTTTGGTTGCTAAGGACTGTAAACAATAAAATTGACACATATTGTCATTGTTAAACACTTAATTTACTCAGAAGTTGATTTTGAATCTAAATATCAATAGATTTGTGGCATGAAAAGTCTTAAATTATACAATTCTGAGCTTGGTAAGTATGCCATAAGGTAGCAATAAACAGTTAGGAAAAAATAATAAAATTAGCCCTTATGAATTTTACCATTCCCTTTTCATTGCTTTCTTGCAATATCAAGCTTACTGTTGTGTCATATATGGGCATATGTATGTAATCAGAATCTTTCATAGATTTTATTTCCAGTATATAAAATGGTCAAATATAATTTCTTTTTGTGTATCCATGGCAACAATCTGCATTATTTGTTAAAAAATATTGCAAAAAGGGGGGGAAAGATGTCACATATTTCCCCAAAATTTGACTAAAAGTAGAATTTCAATTGCTTGAAGTAATACCTTTTCTGAAACTGTGTACATATATCATTCAGCAAATCCAATGAAAATCATATGTCTTTCATCTCATTTTTTTGTAAAATTGCGTCAAAAACTTCGTGTAGAAAAAGAATGTTTGTAACAGTACATTAATTTCTGGACCGATGGCCGGTATAGCTATGAAAATACGGACTGTCAAACAGAAAACAGCCCATAAAACATGTAAAAAATAATCTTGATGCTCTTATAAACTACCTTTGAAGGCTAAATTAACACTCATCTGTCTAAAATGAATTTTATTTCACAATAACTTTCCTATTTGAAAAATCCACAGGGGCCATAATGCGAAACTAAACTCCTAACTGTGTATTGCTACCTTAATAGTAAATATTTTTTTCAAATTCTCCCTTTTAACTTATTTTCTGAGTTCTGCTAGCTAAAACGAGTAAATTGGCCTTTTATTTTTGAAATTGGTTGAGTAATGAATATTTTATGAAGGTTAGCAGTTGACACTGAAACGCGACAAAAACTGATTTTAAGAAAGGTGCCAAGTCAAAGTGTAAAATCTTGTCTCTACCTCAATGTTTAGCCAAATCTTAAAATTGTACCTCTTTGGCAGTTTTTTAATGTTGAATATCATAATAAGATCTCTGATGATGCACCATTGTACAAAATTGAGCAATTTTAATCATAAAAATGTTAATCTTTATGCTTATTGCATACCAAAGACTTGATTAAAAACTTGGTGATGGGGATCAATTTCTTACATCTGATTTAACTATACATCTAATTTATGCCAAATGTAACATGAAATCTTGATAAAAACAATAATATGATATATTCGCAAGAAAAAAACCAACGCGTTCAATACTTGTGCTACTACATGCAGCCCAATCCATCAGAAGCAAGCGTTAAGCCGAAAGAGTACAAATATAAGCCTAGTGTCAAAATGTCTAATTTTGGTGCTAAGGACTGTAAACAATAAAATTGACACATATTGTCATTGTTAAACACTTAATTTACTCAGAAGTTGATTTTGAATCTAAATATCAATAGATTTGTGGCATGAAAAGTCTTAAATTATACAATTCTGAGCTTGGTAAGTATGCCATAAGGTAGCAATAAACAGTTAGGAAAAAATAATAAAATTAGCCCTTATGAATTTTACCATTCCTTTTCATTGCTTTCTTGCAATATCAAGCTTACTGTTTGTGTCATATATGGGCATATGTATGTAATCAGAATCTTTCATAGATTTTATTTCCAGTATATAAAATGGTCAAATATAATTTCTTTTTGGTGTATCCATGGCAACAATCTGCATTTATTTGTTAAAAAATATTGCAAAAAGGGGGGGAAAGATGTCACATATTTCCCCAAAATTTGACTAAAAGTAGAATTTCAATTGCTTGAAGTAATACCTTTTCTGAAACTGTGTACATATATCATTCAGCAAATCCAATGAAAATCATATGTCTTTCATCTCAGTTTTTTTGTAAAATTGCGTCAAAAACTTCGTGTAGAAAAAGAATGTTTGTAAACAGTACATTAATTTCTGGACCGATGGCCGGTATAGCTATGAAAATACGGACTGTCAAACAGAAAACAGCCCATAAAACATGTAAAAAATAATCTTGATGCTCTTATAAACTACCTTTGAAGGCTAAATTAACACTCATCTGTCTAAAAATGAATTTTATTTCACAATAACTTTCCTATTTGAAAAATCCACAGGGGCCATAATGCGAAACTAAACTCCTAACTGTGTATTGCTACCTTAATAGTAAATATTTTTTTCAAATTCTCCCTTTTAACTTATTTTCTGAGTTCTGCTAGCTAAAACGAGTAAATTGGCCTTTTATTTTTGAAAATTGGTTGAGTAATGAATATTTTATGAAGGTTAGCAGTTGACACTGAAACGCGACAAAAACTGATTTTAAGAAAGGTGCCAAGTCAAAGTGTAAAATCTTGTCTCTACCTCAATGTTTAGCCAAATCTTAAAAATTGTACCTCTTTTGGCAGTTTTTTAATGTTGAATATCATAATAAGATCTCTGATGATGCACCATTGTACAAAATTGAGCAATTTTAATCATAAAAATGTTAATCTTTATGCTTATTGCATACCAAAGACTTGATTAAAAACTTGGTGATGGGGATCAATTTCTTACATCTGATTTAACTATACATCTAATTTATGCCAAAATGTAACATGAAATCTTGATAAAAACAATAATATGATATATTCGCAAGAAAAAAACCAACGCGTTCAATACTTGTGCTACTACATGCAGCCCAATCCATCAGAAGCAAGCGTTAAGCCGAAAGAGTACAAATATAAGCCTAGTGTCAAAATGTCTAATTTTGGTTGCTAAGGACTGTAAACAATAAAATTGACACATATTGTCATTGTTAAACACTTAATTTACTCAGAAGTTGATTTTGAATCTAAATATCAATAGATTTGTGGCATGAAAAGTCTTAAATTATACAATTCTGAGCTTGGTAAGTATGCCATAAGGTAGCAATAAACAGTTAGGAAAAAATAATAAAATTAGCCCTTATGAATTTTACCATTCCCTTTTCATTGCTTTCTTGCAATATCAAGCTTACTGTTTGTGTCATATATGGGCATATGTATGTAATCAGAATCTTTCATAGATTTTATTTCCAGTATATAAAATGGTCAAATATAATTTCTTTTTGGTGTATCCATGGCAACAATCTGCATTTATTTGTTAAAAAATATTGCAAAAAGGGGGGGAAAGATGTCACATATTTCCCCAAAATTTGACTAAAAGTAGAATTTCAATTGCTTGAAGTAATACCTTTTCTGAAACTGTGTACATATATCATTCAGCAAATCCAATGAAAATCATATGTCTTTCATCTCAGTTTTTTTGTAAAATTGCGTCAAAAACTTCGTGTAGAAAAAGAATGTTTGTAAACAGTACATTAATTTCTGGACCGATGGCCGGTATAGCTATGAAAATACGGACTGTCAAACAGAAAACAGCCCATAAAACATGTAAAAAATAATCTTGATGCTCTTATAAACTACCTTTGAAGGCTAAATTAACACTCATCTGTCTAAAAATGAATTTTATTTCACAATAACTTTCCTATTTGAAAAATCCACAGGGGCCATAATGCGAAACTAAACTCCTAACTGTGTATTGCTACCTTAATAGTAAATATTTTTTTCAAATTCTCCCTTTTAACTTATTTTCTGAGTTCTGCTAGCTAAAACGAGTAAATTGGCCTTTTATTTTTGAAAATTGGTTGAGTAATGAATATTTTATGAAGGTTAGCAGTTGACACTGAAACGCGACAAAAACTGATTTTAAGAAAGGTGCCAAGTCAAAGTGTAAAATCTTGTCTCTACCTCAATGTTTAGCCAAATCTTAAAAATTGTACCTCTTTTGGCAGTTTTTTAATGTTGAATATCATAATAAGATCTCTGATGATGCACCATTGTACAAAATTGAGCAATTTTAATCATAAAAATGTTAATCTTTATGCTTATTGCATACCAAAGACTTGATTAAAAACTTGGTGATGGGGATCAATTTCTTACATCTGATTTAACTATACATCTAATTTATGCCAAAATGTAACATGAAATCTTGATAAAAACAATAATATGATATATTCGCAAGAAAAAAACCAACGCGTTCAATACTTGTGCTACTACATGCAGCCCAATCCATCAGAAGCAAGCGTTAAGCCGAAAGAGTACAAATATAAGCCTAGTGTCAAAATGTCTAATTTTGGTTGCTAAGGACTGTAAACAATAAAATTGACACATATTGTCATTGTTAAACACTTAATTTACTCAGAAGTTGATTTTGAATCTAAATATCAATAGATTTGTGGCATGAAAAGTCTTAAATTATACAATTCTGAGCTTGGTAAGTATGCCATAAGGTAGCAATAAACAGTTAGGAAAAAATAATAAAATTAGCCCTTATGAATTTTACCATTCCCTTTTCATTGCTTTCTTGCAATATCAAGCTTACTGTTTGTGTCATATATGGGCATATGTATGTAATCAGAATCTTTCATAGATTTTATTTCCAGTATATAAAATGGTCAAATATAATTTCTTTTTGGTGTATCCATGGCAACAATCTGCATTTATTTGTTAAAAAATATTGCAAAAAGGGGGGGAAAGATGTCACATATTTCCCCAAAATTTGACTAAAAGTAGAATTTCAATTGCTTGAAGTAATACCTTTTCTGAAACTGTGTACATATATCATTCAGCAAATCCAATGAAAATCATATGTCTTTCATCTCATTTTTTTGTAAAATTGCGTCAAAAACTTCGTGTAGAAAAAGAATGTTTGTAAACAGTACATTAATTTCTGGACCGATGGCCGGTATAGCTATGAAAATACGGACTGTCAAACAGAAAACAGCCCATAAAACATGTAAAAAATAATCTTGATGCTCTTATAAACTACCTTTGAAGGCTAAATTAACACTCATCTGTCTAAAAATGAATTTTATTTCACAATAACTTTCCTATTTGAAAAATCCACAGGGGCCATAATGCGAAACTAAACTCCTAACTGTGTATTGCTACCTTAATAGTAAATATTTTTTTCAAATTCTCCCTTTTAACTTATTTTCTGAGTTCTGCTAGCTAAAACGAGTAAATTGGCCTTTTATTTTTGAAAATTGGTTGAGTAATGAATATTTTATGAAGGTTAGCAGTTGACACTGAAACGCGACAAAAACTGATTTTAAGAAAGGTGCCAAGTCAAAGTGTAAAATCTTGTCTCTACCTCAATGTTTAGCCAAATCTTAAAAATTGTACCTCTTTTGGCAGTTTTTTAATGTTGAATATCATAATAAGATCTCTGATGATGCACCATTGTACAAAATTGAGCAATTTTAATCATAAAAATGTTAATCTTTATGCTTATTGCATACCAAAGACTTGATTAAAAACTTGGTGATGGGGATCAATTTCTTACATCTGATTTAACTATACATCTAATTTATGCCAAAATGTAACATGAAATCTTGATAAAAACAATAATATGATATATTCGCAAGAAAAAAACCAACGCGTTCAATACTTGTGCTACTACATGCAGCCCAATCCATCAGAAGCAAGCGTTAAGCCGAAAGAGTACAAATATAAGCCTAGTGTCAAAATGTCTAATTTTGGTTGCTAAGGACTGTAAACAATAAAATTGACACATATTGTCATTGTTAAACACTTAATTTACTCAGAAGTTGATTTTGAATCTAAATATCAATAGATTTGTGGCATGAAAAGTCTTAAATTATACAATTCTGAGCTTGGTAAGTATGCCATAAGGTAGCAATAAACAGTTAGGAAAAAATAATAAAATTAGCCCTTATGAATTTTACCATTCCCTTTTCATTGCTTTCTTGCAATATCAAGCTTACTGTTTGTGTCATATATGGGCATATGTATGTAATCAGAATCTTTCATAGATTTTATTTCCAGTATATAAAATGGTCAAATATAATTTCTTTTTGGTGTATCCATGGCAACAATCTGCATTTATTTGTTAAAAAATATTGCAAAAAGGGGGGGAAAGATGTCACATATTTCCCCAAAATTTGACTAAAAGTAGAATTTCAATTGCTTGAAGTAATACCTTTTCTGAAACTGTGTACATATATCATTCAGCAAATCCAATGAAAATCATATGTCTTTCATCTCATTTTTTTGTAAAATTGCGTCAAAAACTTCGTGTAGAAAAAGAATGTTTGTAAACAGTACATTAATTTCTGGACCGATGGCCGGTATAGCTATGAAAATACGGACTGTCAAACAGAAAACAGCCCATAAAACATGTAAAAAATAATCTTGATGCTCTTATAAACTACCTTTGAAGGCTAAATTAACACTCATCTGTCTAAAAATGAATTTTATTTCACAATAACTTTCCTATTTGAAAAATCCACAGGGGCCATAATGCGAAACTAAACTCCTAACTGTGTATTGCTACCTTAATAGTAAATATTTTTTTCAAATTCTCCCTTTTAACTTATTTTCTGAGTTCTGCTAGCTAAAACGAGTAAATTGGCCTTTTATTTTTGAAAATTGGTTGAGTAATGAATATTTTATGAAGGTTAGCAGTTGACACTGAAACGCGACAAAAACTGATTTTAAGAAAGGTGCCAAGTCAAAGTGTAAAATCTTGTCTCTACCTCAATGTTTAGCCAAATCTTAAAAATTGTACCTCTTTTGGCAGTTTTTTAATGTTGAATATCATAATAAGATCTCTGATGATGCACCATTGTACAAAATTGAGCAATTTTAATCATAAAAATGTTAATCTTTATGCTTATTGCATACCAAAGACTTGATTAAAAACTTGGTGATGGGGATCAATTTCTTACATCTGATTTAACTATACATCTAATTTATGCCAAAATGTAACATGAAATCTTGATAAAAACAATAATATGATATATTCGCAAGAAAAAAACCAACGCGTTCAATACTTGTGCTACTACATGCAGCCCAATCCATCAGAAGCAAGCGTTAAGCCGAAAGAGTACAAATATAAGCCTAGTGTCAAAATGTCTAATTTTGGTTGCTAAGGACTGTAAACAATAAAATTGACACATATTGTCATTGTTAAACACTTAATTTACTCAGAAGTTGATTTTGAATCTAAATATCAATAGATTTGTGGCATGAAAAGTCTTAAATTATACAATTCTGAGCTTGGTAAGTATGCCATAAGGTAGCAATAAACAGTTAGGAAAAAATAATAAAATTAGCCCTTATGAATTTTACCATTCCCTTTTCATTGCTTTCTTGCAATATCAAGCTTACTGTTTGTGTCATATATGGGCATATGTATGTAATCAGAATCTTTCATAGATTTTATTTCCAGTATATAAAATGGTCAAATATAATTTCTTTTTGGTGTATCCATGGCAACAATCTGCATTTATTTGTTAAAAAATATTGCAAAAAGGGGGGGAAAGATGTCACATATTTCCCCAAAATTTGACTAAAAGTAGAATTTCAATTGCTTGAAGTAATACCTTTTCTGAAACTGTGTACATATATCATTCAGCAAATCCAATGAAAATCATATGTCTTTCATCTCATTTTTTTGTAAAATTGCGTCAAAAACTTCGTGTAGAAAAAGAATGTTTGTAAACAGTACATTAATTTCTGGACCGATGGCCGGTATAGCTATGAAAATACGGACTGTCAAACAGAAAACAGCCCATAAAACATGTAAAAAATAATCTTGATGCTCTTATAAACTACCTTTGAAGGCTAAATTAACACTCATCTGTCTAAAAATGAATTTTATTTCACAATAACTTTCCTATTTGAAAAATCCACAGGGGCCATAATGCGAAACTAAACTCCTAACTGTGTATTGCTACCTTAATAGTAAATATTTTTTTCAAATTCTCCCTTTTAACTTATTTTCTGAGTTCTGCTAGCTAAAACGAGTAAATTGGCCTTTTATTTTTGAAAATTGGTTGAGTAATGAATATTTTATGAAGGTTAGCAGTTGACACTGAAACGCGACAAAAACTGATTTTAAGAAAGGTGCCAAGTCAAAGTGTAAAATCTTGTCTCTACCTCAATGTTTAGCCAAATCTTAAAAATTGTACCTCTTTTGGCAGTTTTTTAATGTTGAATATCATAATAAGATCTCTGATGATGCACCATTGTACAAAATTGAGCAATTTTAATCATAAAAATGTTAATCTTTATGCTTATTGCATACCAAAGACTTGATTAAAAACTTGGTGATGGGGATCAATTTCTTACATCTGATTTAACTATACATCTAATTTATGCCAAAATGTAACATGAAATCTTGATAAAAACAATAATATGATATATTCGCAAGAAAAAAACCAACGCGTTCAATACTTGTGCTACTACATGCAGCCCAATCCATCAGAAGCAAGCGTTAAGCCGAAAGAGTACAAATATAAGCCTAGTGTCAAAATGTCTAATTTTGGTTGCTAAGGACTGTAAACAATAAAATTGACACATATTGTCATTGTTAAACACTTAATTTACTCAGAAGTTGATTTTGAATCTAAATATCAATAGATTTGTGGCATGAAAAGTCTTAAATTATACAATTCTGAGCTTGGTAAGTATGCCATAAGGTAGCAATAAACAGTTAGGAAAAAATAATAAAATTAGCCCTTATGAATTTTACCATTCCCTTTTCATTGCTTTCTTGCAATATCAAGCTTACTGTTTGTGTCATATATGGGCATATGTATGTAATCAGAATCTTTCATAGATTTTATTTCCAGTATATAAAATGGTCAAATATAATTTCTTTTTGGTGTATCCATGGCAACAATCTGCATTTATTTGTTAAAAAATATTGCAAAAAGGGGGGGAAAGATGTCACATATTTCCCCAAAATTTGACTAAAAGTAGAATTTCAATTGCTTGAAGTAATACCTTTTCTGAAACTGTGTACATATATCATTCAGCAAATCCAATGAAAATCATATGTCTTTCATCTCAGTTTTTTTGTAAAATTGCGTCAAAAACTTCGTGTAGAAAAAGAATGTTTGTAAACAGTACATTAATTTCTGGACCGATGGCCGGTATAGCTATGAAAATACGGACTGTCAAACAGAAAACAGCCCATAAAACATGTAAAAAATAATCTTGATGCTCTTATAAACTACCTTTGAAGGCTAAATTAACACTCATCTGTCTAAAAATGAATTTTATTTCACAATAACTTTCCTATTTGAAAAATCCACAGGGGCCATAATGCGAAACTAAACTCCTAACTGTGTATTGCTACCTTAATAGTAAATATTTTTTTCAAATTCTCCCTTTTAACTTATTTTCTGAGTTCTGCTAGCTAAAACGAGTAAATTGGCCTTTTATTTTTGAAAATTGGTTGAGTAATGAATATTTTATGAAGGTTAGCAGTTGACACTGAAACGCGACAAAAACTGATTTTAAGAAAGGTGCCAAGTCAAAGTGTAAAATCTTGTCTCTACCTCAATGTTTAGCCAAATCTTAAAAATTGTACCTCTTTTGGCAGTTTTTTAATGTTGAATATCATAATAAGATCTCTGATGATGCACCATTGTACAAAATTGAGCAATTTTAATCATAAAAATGTTAATCTTTATGCTTATTGCATACCAAAGACTTGATTAAAAACTTGGTGATGGGGATCAATTTCTTACATCTGATTTAACTATACATCTAATTTATGCCAAAATGTAACATGAAATCTTGATAAAAACAATAATATGATATATTCGCAAGAAAAAAACCAACGCGTTCAATACTTGTGCTACTACATGCAGCCCAATCCATCAGAAGCAAGCGTTAAGCCGAAAGAGTACAAATATAAGCCTAGTGTCAAAATGTCTAATTTTGGTTGCTAAGGACTGTAAACAATAAAATTGACACATATTGTCATTGTTAAACACTTAATTTACTCAGAAGTTGATTTTGAATCTAAATATCAATAGATTTGTGGCATGAAAAGTCTTAAATTATACAATTCTGAGCTTGGTAAGTATGCCATAAGGTAGCAATAAACAGTTAGGAAAAAATAATAAAATTAGCCCTTATGAATTTTACCATTCCCTTTTCATTGCTTTCTTGCAATATCAAGCTTACTGTTTGTGTCATATATGGGCATATGTATGTAATCAGAATCTTTCATAGATTTTATTTCCAGTATATAAAATGGTCAAATATAATTTCTTTTTGGTGTATCCATGGCAACAATCTGCATTTATTTGTTAAAAAATATTGCAAAAAGGGGGGGAAAGATGTCACATATTTCCCCAAAATTTGACTAAAAGTAGAATTTCAATTGCTTGAAGTAATACCTTTTCTGAAACTGTGTACATATATCATTCAGCAAATCCAATGAAAATCATATGTCTTTCATCTCAGTTTTTTTGTAAAATTGCGTCAAAAACTTCGTGTAGAAAAAGAATGTTTGTAAACAGTACATTAATTTCTGGACCGATGGCCGGTATAGCTATGAAAATACGGACTGTCAAACAGAAAACAGCCCATAAAACATGTAAAAAATAATCTTGATGCTCTTATAAACTACCTTTGAAGGCTAAATTAACACTCATCTGTCTAAAAATTAATTTTATTTCACAATAACTTTCCTATTTGAAAAATCCACAGGGGCCATAATGCGAAACTAAACTCCTAACTGTGTATTGCTACCTTAATAGTAAATATTTTTTTCAAATTCTCCCTTTTAACTTATTTTCTGAGTTCTGCTAGCTAAAACGAGTAAATTGGCCTTTTATTTTTGAAAATTGGTTGAGTAATGAATATTTTATGAAGGTTAGCAGTTGACACTGAAACGCGACAAAAACTGATTTTAAGAAAGGTGCCAAGTCAAAGTGTAAAATCTTGTCTCTACCTCAATGTTTAGCCAAATCTTAAAAATTGTACCTCTTTTGGCAGTTTTTTAATGTTGAATATCATAATAAGATCTCTGATGATGCACCATTGTACAAAATTGAGCAATTTTAATCATAAAAATGTTAATCTTTATGCTTATTGCATACCAAAGACTTGATTAAAAACTTGGTGATGGGGATCAATTTCTTACATCTGATTTAACTATACATCTAATTTATGCCAAAATGTAACATGAAATCTTGATAAAAACAATAATATGATATATTCGCAAGAAAAAAACCAACGCGTTCAATACTTGTGCTACTACATGCAGCCCAATCCATCAGAAGCAAGCGTTAAGCCGAAAGAGTACAAATATAAGCCTAGTGTCAAAATGTCTAATTTTGGTTGCTAAGGACTGTAAACAATAAAATTGACACATATTGTCATTGTTAAACACTTAATTTACTCAGAAGTTGATTTTGAATCTAAATATCAATAGATTTGTGGCATGAAAAGTCTTAAATTATACAATTCTGAGCTTGGTAAGTATGCCATAAGGTAGCAATAAACAGTTAGGAAAAAATAATAAAATTAGCCCTTATGAATTTTACCATTCCCTTTTCATTGCTTTCTTGCAATATCAAGCTTACTGTTTGTGTCATATATGGGCATATGTATGTAATCAGAATCTTTCATAGATTTTATTTCCAGTATATAAAATGGTCAAATATAATTTCTTTTTGGTGTATCCATGGCAACAATCTGCATTTATTTGTTAAAAAATATTGCAAAAAGGGGGGGAAAGATGTCACATATTTCCCCAAAATTTGACTAAAAGTAGAATTTCAATTGCTTGAAGTAATACCTTTTCTGAAACTGTGTACATATATCATTCAGCAAATCCAATGAAAATCATATGTCTTTCATCTCAGTTTTTTTGTAAAATTGCGTCAAAAACTTCGTGTAGAAAAAGAATGTTTGTAAACAGTACATTAATTTCTGGACCGATGGCCGGTATAGCTATGAAAATACGGACTGTCAAACAGAAAACAGCCCATAAAACATGTAAAAAATAATCTTGATGCTCTTATAAACTACCTTTGAAGGCTAAATTAACACTCATCTGTCTAAAAATGAATTTTATTTCACAATAACTTTCCTATTTGAAAAATCCACAGGGGCCATAATGCGAAACTAAACTCCTAACTGTGTATTGCTACCTTAATAGTAAATATTTTTTTCAAATTCTCCCTTTTAACTTATTTTCTGAGTTCTGCTAGCTAAAACGAGTAAATTGGCCTTTTATTTTTGAAAATTGGTTGAGTAATGAATATTTTATGAAGGTTAGCAGTTGACACTGAAACGCGACAAAAACTGATTTTAAGAAAGGTGCCAAGTCAAAGTGTAAAATCTTGTCTCTACCTCAATGTTTAGCCAAATCTTAAAAATTGTACCTCTTTTGGCAGTTTTTTAATGTTGAATATCATAATAAGATCTCTGATGATGCACCATTGTACAAAATTGAGCAATTTTAATCATAAAAATGTTAATCTTTATGCTTATTGCATACCAAAGACTTGATTAAAAACTTGGTGATGGGGATCAATTTCTTACATCTGATTTAACTATACATCTAATTTATGCCAAAATGTAACATGAAATCTTGATAAAAACAATAATATGATATATTCGCAAGAAAAAAACCAACGCGTTCAATACTTGTGCTACTACATGCAGCCCAATCCATCAGAAGCAAGCGTTAAGCCGAAAGAGTACAAATATAAGCCTAGTGTCAAAATGTCTAATTTTGGTTGCTAAGGACTGTAAACAATAAAATTGACACATATTGTCATTGTTAAACACTTAATTTACTCAGAAGTTGATTTTGAATCTAAATATCAATAGATTTGTGGCATGAAAAGTCTTAAATTATACAATTCTGAGCTTGGTAAGTATGCCATAAGGTAGCAATAAACAGTTAGGAAAAAATAATAAAATTAGCCCTTATGAATTTTACCATTCCCTTTTCATTGCTTTCTTGCAATATCAAGCTTACTGTTTGTGTCATATATGGGCATATGTATGTAATCAGAATCTTTCATAGATTTTATTTCCAGTATATAAAATGGTCAAATATAATTTCTTTTTGGTGTATCCATGGCAACAATCTGCATTTATTTGTTAAAAAATATTGCAAAAAGGGGGGGAAAGATGTCACATATTTCCCCAAAATTTGACTAAAAGTAGAATTTCAATTGCTTGAAGTAATACCTTTTCTGAAACTGTGTACATATATCATTCAGCAAATCCAATGAAAATCATATGTCTTTCATCTCAGTTTTTTTGTAAAATTGCGTCAAAAACTTCGTGTAGAAAAAGAATGTTTGTAAACAGTACATTAATTTCTGGACCGATGGCCGGTATAGCTATGAAAATACGGACTGTCAAACAGAAAACAGCCCATAAAACATGTAAAAAATAATCTTGATGCTCTTATAAACTACCTTTGAAGGCTAAATTAACACTCATCTGTCTAAAAATGAATTTTATTTCACAATAACTTTCCTATTTGAAAAATCCACAGGGGCCATAATGCGAAACTAAACTCCTAACTGTGTATTGCTACCTTAATAGTAAATATTTTTTTCAAATTCTCCCTTTTAACTTATTTTCTGAGTTCTGCTAGCTAAAACGAGTAAATTGGCCTTTTATTTTTGAAAATTGGTTGAGTAATGAATATTTTATGAAGGTTAGCAGTTGACACTGAAACGCGACAAAAACTGATTTTAAGAAAGGTGCCAAGTCAAAGTGTAAAATCTTGTCTCTACCTCAATGTTTAGCCAAATCTTAAAAATTGTACCTCTTTTGGCAGTTTTTTAATGTTGAATATCATAATAAGATCTCTGATGATGCACCATTGTACAAAATTGAGCAATTTTAATCATAAAAATGTTAATCTTTATGCTTATTGCATACCAAAGACTTGATTAAAAACTTGGTGATGGGGATCAATTTCTTACATCTGATTTAACTATACATCTAATTTATGCCAAAATGTAACATGAAATCTTGATAAAAACAATAATATGATATATTCGCAAGAAAAAAACCAACGCGTTCAATACTTGTGCTACTACATGCAGCCCAATCCATCAGAAGCAAGCGTTAAGCCGAAAGAGTACAAATATAAGCCTAGTGTCAAAATGTCTAATTTTGGTTGCTAAGGACTGTAAACAATAAAATTGACACATATTGTCATTGTTAAACACTTAATTTACTCAGAAGTTGATTTTGAATCTAAATATCAATAGATTTGTGGCATGAAAAGTCTTAAATTATACAATTCTGAGCTTGGTAAGTATGCCATAAGGTAGCAATAAACAGTTAGGAAAAAATAATAAAATTAGCCCTTATGAATTTTACCATTCCCTTTTCATTGCTTTCTTGCAATATCAAGCTTACTGTTTGTGTCATATATGGGCATATGTATGTAATCAGAATCTTTCATAGATTTTATTTCCAGTATATAAAATGGTCAAATATAATTTCTTTTTGGTGTATCCATGGCAACAATCTGCATTTATTTGTTAAAAAATATTGCAAAAAGGGGGGGAAAGATGTCACATATTTCCCCAAAATTTGACTAAAAGTAGAATTTCAATTGCTTGAAGTAATACCTTTTCTGAAACTGTGTACATATATCATTCAGCAAATCCAATGAAAATCATATGTCTTTCATCTCATTTTTTTGTAAAATTGCGTCAAAAACTTCGTGTAGAAAAAGAATGTTTGTAAACAGTACATTAATTTCTGGACCGATGGCCGGTATAGCTATGAAAATACGGACTGTCAAACAGAAAACAGCCCATAAAACATGTAAAAAATAATCTTGATGCTCTTATAAACTACCTTTGAAGGCTAAATTAACACTCATCTGTCTAAAAATGAATTTTATTTCACAATAACTTTCCTATTTGAAAAATCCACAGGGGCCATAATGCGAAACTAAACTCCTAACTGTGTATTGCTACCTTAATAGTAAATATTTTTTTCAAATTCTCCCTTTTAACTTATTTTCTGAGTTCTGCTAGCTAAAACGAGTAAATTGGCCTTTTATTTTTGAAAATTGGTTGAGTAATGAATATTTTATGAAGGTTAGCAGTTGACACTGAAACGCGACAAAAACTGATTTTAAGAAAGGTGCCAAGTCAAAGTGTAAAATCTTGTCTCTACCTCAATGTTTAGCCAAATCTTAAAAATTGTACCTCTTTTGGCAGTTTTTTAATGTTGAATATCATAATAAGATCTCTGATGATGCACCATTGTACAAAATTGAGCAATTTTAATCATAAAAATGTTAATCTTTATGCTTATTGCATACCAAAGACTTGATTAAAAACTTGGTGATGGGGATCAATTTCTTACATCTGATTTAACTATACATCTAATTTATGCCAAAATGTAACATGAAATCTTGATAAAAACAATAATATGATATATTCGCAAGAAAAAAACCAACGCGTTCAATACTTGTGCTACTACATGCAGCCCAATCCATCAGAAGCAAGCGTTAAGCCGAAAGAGTACAAATATAAGCCTAGTGTCAAAATGTCTAATTTTGGTTGCTAAGGACTGTAAACAATAAAATTGACACATATTGTCATTGTTAAACACTTAATTTACTCAGAAGTTGATTTTGAATCTAAATATCAATAGATTTGTGGCATGAAAAGTCTTAAATTATACAATTCTGAGCTTGGTAAGTATGCCATAAGGTAGCAATAAACAGTTAGGAAAAAATAATAAAATTAGCCCTTATGAATTTTACCATTCCCTTTTCATTGCTTTCTTGCAATATCAAGCTTACTGTTTGTGTCATATATGGGCATATGTATGTAATCAGAATCTTTCATAGATTTTATTTCCAGTATATAAAATGGTCAAATATAATTTCTTTTTGGTGTATCCATGGCAACAATCTGCATTTATTTGTTAAAAAATATTGCAAAAAGGGGGGGAAAGATGTCACATATTTCCCCAAAATTTGACTAAAAGTAGAATTTCAATTGCTTGAAGTAATACCTTTTCTGAAACTGTGTACATATATCATTCAGCAAATCCAATGAAAATCATATGTCTTTCATCTCAGTTTTTTTGTAAAATTGCGTCAAAAACTTCGTGTAGAAAAAGAATGTTTGTAAACAGTACATTAATTTCTGGACCGATGGCCGGTATAGCTATGAAAATACGGACTGTCAAACAGAAAACAGCCCATAAAACATGTAAAAAATAATCTTGATGCTCTTATAAACTACCTTTGAAGGCTAAATTAACACTCATCTGTCTAAAAATGAATTTTATTTCACAATAACTTTCCTATTTGAAAAATCCACAGGGGCCATAATGCGAAACTAAACTCCTAACTGTGTATTGCTACCTTAATAGTAAATATTTTTTTCAAATTCTCCCTTTTAACTTATTTTCTGAGTTCTGCTAGCTAAAACGAGTAAATTGGCCTTTTATTTTTGAAAATTGGTTGAGTAATGAATATTTTATGAAGGTTAGCAGTTGACACTGAAACGCGACAAAAACTGATTTTAAGAAAGGTGCCAAGTCAAAGTGTAAAATCTTGTCTCTACCTCAATGTTTAGCCAAATCTTAAAAATTGTACCTCTTTTGGCAGTTTTTTAATGTTGAATATCATAATAAGATCTCTGATGATGCACCATTGTACAAAATTGAGCAATTTTAATCATAAAAATGTTAATCTTTATGCTTATTGCATACCAAAGACTTGATTAAAAACTTGGTGATGGGGATCAATTTCTTACATCTGATTTAACTATACATCTAATTTATGCCAAAATGTAACATGAAATCTTGATAAAAACAATAATATGATATATTCGCAAGAAAAAAACCAACGCGTTCAATACTTGTGCTACTACATGCAGCCCAATCCATCAGAAGCAAGCGTTAAGCCGAAAGAGTACAAATATAAGCCTAGTGTCAAAATGTCTAATTTTGGTTGCTAAGGACTGTAAACAATAAAATTGACACATATTGTCATTGTTAAACACTTAATTTACTCAGAAGTTGATTTTGAATCTAAATATCAATAGATTTGTGGCATGAAAAGTCTTAAATTATACAATTCTGAGCTTGGTAAGTATGCCATAAGGTAGCAATAAACAGTTAGGAAAAAATAATAAAATTAGCCCTTATGAATTTTACCATTCCCTTTTCATTGCTTTCTTGCAATATCAAGCTTACTGTTTGTGTCATATATGGGCATATGTATGTAATCAGAATCTTTCATAGATTTTATTTCCAGTATATAAAATGGTCAAATATAATTTCTTTTTGGTGTATCCATGGCAACAATCTGCATTTATTTGTTAAAAAATATTGCAAAAAGGGGGGGAAAGATGTCACATATTTCCCCAAAATTTGACTAAAAGTAGAATTTCAATTGCTTGAAGTAATACCTTTTCTGAAACTGTGTACATATATCATTCAGCAAATCCAATGAAAATCATATGTCTTTCATCTCAGTTTTTTTGTAAAATTGCGTCAAAAACTTCGTGTAGAAAAAGAATGTTTGTAAACAGTACATTAATTTCTGGACCGATGGCCGGTATAGCTATGAAAATACGGACTGTCAAACAGAAAACAGCCCATAAAACATGTAAAAAATAATCTTGATGCTCTTATAAACTACCTTTGAAGGCTAAATTAACACTCATCTGTCTAAAAATGAATTTTATTTCACAATAACTTTCCTATTTGAAAAATCCACAGGGGCCATAATGCGAAACTAAACTCCTAACTGTGTATTGCTACCTTAATAGTAAATATTTTTTTCAAATTCTCCCTTTTAACTTATTTTCTGAGTTCTGCTAGCTAAAACGAGTAAATTGGCCTTTTATTTTTGAAAATTGGTTGAGTAATGAATATTTTATGAAGGTTAGCAGTTGACACTGAAACGCGACAAAAACTGATTTTAAGAAAGGTGCCAAGTCAAAGTGTAAAATCTTGTCTCTACCTCAATGTTTAGCCAAATCTTAAAAATTGTACCTCTTTTGGCAGTTTTTTAATGTTGAATATCATAATAAGATCTCTGATGATGCACCATTGTACAAAATTGAGCAATTTTAATCATAAAAATGTTAATCTTTATGCTTATTGCATACCAAAGACTTGATTAAAAACTTGGTGATGGGGATCAATTTCTTACATCTGATTTAACTATACATCTAATTTATGCCAAAATGTAACATGAAATCTTGATAAAAACAATAATATGATATATTCGCAAGAAAAAAACCAACGCGTTCAATACTTGTGCTACTACATGCAGCCCAATCCATCAGAAGCAAGCGTTAAGCCGAAAGAGTACAAATATAAGCCTAGTGTCAAAATGTCTAATTTTGGTTGCTAAGGACTGTAAACAATAAAATTGACACATATTGTCATTGTTAAACACTTAATTTACTCAGAAGTTGATTTTGAATCTAAATATCAATAGATTTGTGGCATGAAAAGTCTTAAATTATACAATTCTGAGCTTGGTAAGTATGCCATAAGGTAGCAATAAACAGTTAGGAAAAAATAATAAAATTAGCCCTTATGAATTTTACCATTCCCTTTTCATTGCTTTCTTGCAATATCAAGCTTACTGTTTGTGTCATATATGGGCATATGTATGTAATCAGAATCTTTCATAGATTTTATTTCCAGTATATAAAATGGTCAAATATAATTTCTTTTTGGTGTATCCATGGCAACAATCTGCATTTATTTGTTAAAAAATATTGCAAAAAGGGGGGGAAAGATGTCACATATTTCCCCAAAATTTGACTAAAAGTAGAATTTCAATTGCTTGAAGTAATACCTTTTCTGAAACTGTGTACATATATCATTCAGCAAATCCAATGAAAATCATATGTCTTTCATCTCATTTTTTTGTAAAATTGCGTCAAAAACTTCGTGTAGAAAAAGAATGTTTGTAAACAGTACATTAATTTCTGGACCGATGGCCGGTATAGCTATGAAAATACGGACTGTCAAACAGAAAACAGCCCATAAAACATGTAAAAAATAATCTTGATGCTCTTATAAACTACCTTTGAAGGCTAAATTAACACTCATCTGTCTAAAAATGAATTTTATTTCACAATAACTTTCCTATTTGAAAAATCCACAGGGGCCATAATGCGAAACTAAACTCCTAACTGTGTATTGCTACCTTAATAGTAAATATTTTTTTCAAATTCTCCCTTTTAACTTATTTTCTGAGTTCTGCTAGCTAAAACGAGTAAATTGGCCTTTTATTTTTGAAAATTGGTTGAGTAATGAATATTTTATGAAGGTTAGCAGTTGACACTGAAACGCGACAAAAACTGATTTTAAGAAAGGTGCCAAGTCAAAGTGTAAAATCTTGTCTCTACCTCAATGTTTAGCCAAATCTTAAAAATTGTACCTCTTTTGGCAGTTTTTTAATGTTGAATATCATAATAAGATCTCTGATGATGCACCATTGTACAAAATTGAGCAATTTTAATCATAAAAATGTTAATCTTTATGCTTATTGCATACCAAAGACTTGATTAAAAACTTGGTGATGGGGATCAATTTCTTACATCTGATTTAACTATACATCTAATTTATGCCAAAATGTAACATGAAATCTTGATAAAAACAATAATATGATATATTCGCAAGAAAAAAACCAACGCGTTCAATACTTGTGCTACTACATGCAGCCCAATCCATCAGAAGCAAGCGTTAAGCCGAAAGAGTACAAATATAAGCCTAGTGTCAAAATGTCTAATTTTGGTTGCTAAGGACTGTAAACAATAAAATTGACACATATTGTCATTGTTAAACACTTAATTTACTCAGAAGTTGATTTTGAATCTAAATATCAATAGATTTGTGGCATGAAAAGTCTTAAATTATACAATTCTGAGCTTGGTAAGTATGCCATAAGGTAGCAATAAACAGTTAGGAAAAAATAATAAAATTAGCCCTTATGAATTTTACCATTCCCTTTTCATTGCTTTCTTGCAATATCAAGCTTACTGTTTGTGTCATATATGGGCATATGTATGTAATCAGAATCTTTCATAGATTTTATTTCCAGTATATAAAATGGTCAAATATAATTTCTTTTTGGTGTATCCATGGCAACAATCTGCATTTATTTGTTAAAAAATATTGCAAAAAGGGGGGGAAAGATGTCACATATTTCCCCAAAATTTGACTAAAAGTAGAATTTCAATTGCTTGAAGTAATACCTTTTCTGAAACTGTGTACATATATCATTCAGCAAATCCAATGAAAATCATATGTCTTTCATCTCAGTTTTTTTGTAAAATTGCGTCAAAAACTTCGTGTAGAAAAAGAATGTTTGTAAACAGTACATTAATTTCTGGACCGATGGCCGGTATAGCTATGAAAATACGGACTGTCAAACAGAAAACAGCCCATAAAACATGTAAAAAATAATCTTGATGCTCTTATAAACTACCTTTGAAGGCTAAATTAACACTCATCTGTCTAAAAATGAATTTTATTTCACAATAACTTTCCTATTTGAAAAATCCACAGGGGCCATAATGCGAAACTAAACTCCTAACTGTGTATTGCTACCTTAATAGTAAATATTTTTTTCAAATTCTCCCTTTTAACTTATTTTCTGAGTTCTGCTAGCTAAAACGAGTAAATTGGCCTTTTATTTTTGAAAATTGGTTGAGTAATGAATATTTTATGAAGGTTAGCAGTTGACACTGAAACGCGACAAAAACTGATTTTAAGAAAGGTGCCAAGTCAAAGTGTAAAATCTTGTCTCTACCTCAATGTTTAGCCAAATCTTAAAAATTGTACCTCTTTTGGCAGTTTTTTAATGTTGAATATCATAATAAGATCTCTGATGATGCACCATTGTACAAAATTGAGCAATTTTAATCATAAAAATGTTAATCTTTATGCTTATTGCATACCAAAGACTTGATTAAAAACTTGGTGATGGGGATCAATTTCTTACATCTGATTTAACTATACATCTAATTTATGCCAAAATGTAACATGAAATCTTGATAAAAACAATAATATGATATATTCGCAAGAAAAAAACCAACGCGTTCAATACTTGTGCTACTACATGCAGCCCAATCCATCAGAAGCAAGCGTTAAGCCGAAAGAGTACAAATATAAGCCTAGTGTCAAAATGTCTAATTTTGGTTGCTAAGGACTGTAAACAATAAAATTGACACATATTGTCATTGTTAAACACTTAATTTACTCAGAAGTTGATTTTGAATCTAAATATCAATAGATTTGTGGCATGAAAAGTCTTAAATTATACAATTCTGAGCTTGGTAAGTATGCCATAAGGTAGCAATAAACAGTTAGGAAAAAATAATAAAATTAGCCCTTATGAATTTTACCATTCCCTTTTCATTGCTTTCTTGCAATATCAAGCTTACTGTTTGTGTCATATATGGGCATATGTATGTAATCAGAATCTTTCATAGATTTTATTTCCAGTATATAAAATGGTCAAATATAATTTCTTTTTGGTGTATCCATGGCAACAATCTGCATTTATTTGTTAAAAAATATTGCAAAAAGGGGGGGAAAGATGTCACATATTTCCCCAAAATTTGACTAAAAGTAGAATTTCAATTGCTTGAAGTAATACCTTTTCTGAAACTGTGTACATATATCATTCAGCAAATCCAATGAAAATCATATGTCTTTCATCTCAGTTTTTTTGTAAAATTGCGTCAAAAACTTCGTGTAGAAAAAGAATGTTTGTAAACAGTACATTAATTTCTGGACCGATGGCCGGTATAGCTATGAAAATACGGACTGTCAAACAGAAAACAGCCCATAAAACATGTAAAAAATAATCTTGATGCTCTTATAAACTACCTTTGAAGGCTAAATTAACACTCATCTGTCTAAAAATGAATTTTATTTCACAATAACTTTCCTATTTGAAAAATCCACAGGGGCCATAATGCGAAACTAAACTCCTAACTGTGTATTGCTACCTTAATAGTAAATATTTTTTTCAAATTCTCCCTTTTAACTTATTTTCTGAGTTCTGCTAGCTAAAACGAGTAAATTGGCCTTTTATTTTTGAAAATTGGTTGAGTAATGAATATTTTATGAAGGTTAGCAGTTGACACTGAAACGCGACAAAAACTGATTTTAAGAAAGGTGCCAAGTCAAAGTGTAAAATCTTGTCTCTACCTCAATGTTTAGCCAAATCTTAAAAATTGTACCTCTTTTGGCAGTTTTTTAATGTTGAATATCATAATAAGATCTCTGATGATGCACCATTGTACAAAATTGAGCAATTTTAATCATAAAAATGTTAATCTTTATGCTTATTGCATACCAAAGACTTGATTAAAAACTTGGTGATGGGGATCAATTTCTTACATCTGATTTAACTATACATCTAATTTATGCCAAAATGTAACATGAAATCTTGATAAAAACAATAATGATATATTCGCAAGAAAAAAACCAACGCGTTCAATACTTGTGCTACTACATGCAGCCCAATCCATCAGAAGCAAGCGTTAAGCCGAAAGAGTACAAATATAAGCCTAGTGTCAAAATGTCTAATTTTGGTTGCTAAGGACTGTAAACAATAAAATTGACACATATTGTCATTGTTAAACACTTAATTTACTCAGAAGTTGATTTTGAATCTAAATATCAATAGATTTGTGGCATGAAAAGTCTTAAATTATACAATTCTGAGCTTGGTAAGTATGCCATAAGGTAGCAATAAACAGTTAGGAAAAAATAATAAAAT
>NC_086384.1:5278875-5326820 GCF_036588685.1 Mytilus trossulus | reverse complement strand
AATAAACAGTTAGGAAAAAATAATAAAATTAGCCCTTATGAATTTTACCATTCCCTTTTCATTGCTTTCTTGCAATATCAAGCTTACTGTTTGTGTCATATATGGGCATATGTATGTAATCAGAATCTTTCATAGATTTTATTTCCAGTATATAAAATGGTCAAATATAATTTCTTTTTGGTGTATCCATGGCAACAATCTGCATTTATTTGTTAAAAAATATTGCAAAAAGGGGGGGAAAGATGTCACATATTTCCCCAAAATTTGACTAAAAGTAGAATTTCAATTGCTTGAAGTAATACCTTTTCTGAAACTGTGTACATATATCATTCAGCAAATCCAATGAAAATCATATGTCTTTCATCTCATTTTTTTGTAAAATTGCGTCAAAAACTTCGTGTAGAAAAAGAATGTTTGTAAACAGTACATTAATTTCTGGACCGATGGCCGGTATAGCTATGAAAATACGGACTGTCAAACAGAAAACAGCCCATAAAACATGTAAAAAATAATCTTGATGCTCTTATAAACTACCTTTGAAGGCTAAATTAACACTCATCTGTCTAAAAATGAATTTTATTTCACAATAACTTTCCTATTTGAAAAATCCACAGGGGCCATAATGCGAAACTAAACTCCTAACTGTGTATTGCTACCTTAATAGTAAATATTTTTTTCAAATTCTCCCTTTTAACTTATTTTCTGAGTTCTGCTAGCTAAAACGAGTAAATTGGCCTTTTATTTTTGAAAATTGGTTGAGTAATGAATATTTTATGAAGGTTAGCAGTTGACACTGAAACGCGACAAAAACTGATTTTAAGAAAGGTGCCAAGTCAAAGTGTAAAATCTTGTCTCTACCTCAATGTTTAGCCAAATCTTAAAAATTGTACCTCTTTTGGCAGTTTTTTAATGTTGAATATCATAATAAGATCTCTGATGATGCACCATTGTACAAAATTGAGCAATTTTAATCATAAAAATGTTAATCTTTATGCTTATTGCATACCAAAGACTTGATTAAAAACTTGGTGATGGGGATCAATTTCTTACATCTGATTTAACTATACATCTAATTTATGCCAAAATGTAACATGAAATCTTGATAAAAACAATAATATGATATATTCGCAAGAAAAAAACCAACGCGTTCAATACTTGTGCTACTACATGCAGCCCAATCCATCAGAAGCAAGCGTTAAGCCGAAAGAGTACAAATATAAGCCTAGTGTCAAAATGTCTAATTTTGGTTGCTAAGGACTGTAAACAATAAAATTGACACATATTGTCATTGTTAAACACTTAATTTACTCAGAAGTTGATTTTGAATCTAAATATCAATAGATTTGTGGCATGAAAAGTCTTAAATTATACAATTCTGAGCTTGGTAAGTATGCCTTAATAGTAAATATTTTTTTCAAATTCTCCCTTTTAACTTATTTTCTGAGTTCTGCTAGCTAAAACGAGTAAATTGGCCTTTTATTTTTGAAAATTGGTTGAGTAATGAATATTTTATGAAGGTTAGCAGTTGACACTGAAACGCGACAAAAACTGATTTTAAGAAAGGTGCCAAGTCAAAGTGTAAAATCTTGTCTCTACCTCAATGTTTAGCCAAATCTTAAAAATTGTACCTCTTTTGGCAGTTTTTTAATGTTGAATATCATAATAAGATCTCTGATGATGCACCATTGTACAAAATTGAGCAATTTTAATCATAAAAATGTTAATCTTTATGCTTATTGCATACCAAAGACTTGATTAAAAACTTGGTGATGGGGATCAATTTCTTACATCTGATTTAACTATACATCTAATTTATGCCAAAATGTAACATGAAATCTTGATAAAAACAATAATATGATATATTCGCAAGAAAAAAACCAACGCGTTCAATACTTGTGCTACTACATGCAGCCCAATCCATCAGAAGCAAGCGTTAAGCCGAAAGAGTACAAATATAAGCCTAGTGTCAAAATGTCTAATTTTGGTTGCTAAGGACTGTAAACAATAAAATTGACACATATTGTCATTGTTAAACACTTAATTTACTCAGAAGTTGATTTTGAATCTAAATATCAATAGATTTGTGGCATGAAAAGTCTTAAATTATACAATTCTGAGCTTGGTAAGTATGCCATAAGGTAGCAATAAACAGTTAGGAAAAAATAATAAAATTAGCCCTTATGAATTTTACCATTCCCTTTTCATTGCTTTCTTGCAATATCAAGCTTACTGTTTGTGTCATATATGGGCATATGTATGTAATCAGAATCTTTCATAGATTTTATTTCCAGTATATAAAATGGTCAAATATAATTTCTTTTTGGTGTATCCATGGCAACAATCTGCATTTATTTGTTAAAAAATATTGCAAAAAGGGGGGGAAAGATGTCACATATTTCCCCAAAATTTGACTAAAAGTAGAATTTCAATTGCTTGAAGTAATACCTTTTCTGAAACTGTGTACATATATCATTCAGCAAATCCAATGAAAATCATATGTCTTTCATCTCATTTTTTTGTAAAATTGCGTCAAAAACTTCGTGTAGAAAAAGAATGTTTGTAAACAGTACATTAATTTCTGGACCGATGGCCGGTATAGCTATGAAAATACGGACTGTCAAACAGAAAACAGCCCATAAAACATGTAAAAAATAATCTTGATGCTCTTATAAACTACCTTTGAAGGCTAAATTAACACTCATCTGTCTAAAAATGAATTTTATTTCACAATAACTTTCCTATTTGAAAAATCCACAGGGGCCATAATGCGAAACTAAACTCCTAACTGTGTATTGCTACCTTAATAGTAAATATTTTTTTCAAATTCTCCCTTTTAACTTATTTTCTGAGTTCTGCTAGCTAAAACGAGTAAATTGGCCTTTTATTTTTGAAAATTGGTTGAGTAATGAATATTTTATGAAGGTTAGCAGTTGACACTGAAACGCGACAAAAACTGATTTTAAGAAAGGTGCCAAGTCAAAGTGTAAAATCTTGTCTCTACCTCAATGTTTAGCCAAATCTTAAAAATTGTACCTCTTTTGGCAGTTTTTTAATGTTGAATATCATAATAAGATCTCTGATGATGCACCATTGTACAAAATTGAGCAATTTTAATCATAAAAATGTTAATCTTTATGCTTATTGCATACCAAAGACTTGATTAAAAACTTGGTGATGGGGATCAATTTCTTACATCTGATTTAACTATACATCTAATTTATGCCAAAATGTAACATGAAATCTTGATAAAAACAATAATATGATATATTCGCAAGAAAAAAACCAACGCGTTCAATACTTGTGCTACTACATGCAGCCCAATCCATCAGAAGCAAGCGTTAAGCCGAAAGAGTACAAATATAAGCCTAGTGTCAAAATGTCTAATTTTGGTTGCTAAGGACTGTAAACAATAAAATTGACACATATTGTCATTGTTAAACACTTAATTTACTCAGAAGTTGATTTTGAATCTAAATATCAATAGATTTGTGGCATGAAAAGTCTTAAATTATACAATTCTGAGCTTGGTAAGTATGCCATAAGGTAGCAATAAACAGTTAGGAAAAAATAATAAAATTAGCCCTTATGAATTTTACCATTCCCTTTTCATTGCTTTCTTGCAATATCAAGCTTACTGTTTGTGTCATATATGGGCATATGTATGTAATCAGAATCTTTCATAGATTTTATTTCCAGTATATAAAATGGTCAAATATAATTTCTTTTTGGTGTATCCATGGCAACAATCTGCATTTATTTGTTAAAAAATATTGCAAAAAGGGGGGGAAAGATGTCACATATTTCCCCAAAATTTGACTAAAAGTAGAATTTCAATTGCTTGAAGTAATACCTTTTCTGAAACTGTGTACATATATCATTCAGCAAATCCAATGAAAATCATATGTCTTTCATCTCATTTTTTTGTAAAATTGCGTCAAAAACTTCGTGTAGAAAAAGAATGTTTGTAAACAGTACATTAATTTCTGGACCGATGGCCGGTATAGCTATGAAAATACGGACTGTCAAACAGAAAACAGCCCATAAAACATGTAAAAAATAATCTTGATGCTCTTATAAACTACCTTTGAAGGCTAAATTAACACTCATCTGTCTAAAAATGAATTTTATTTCACAATAACTTTCCTATTTGAAAAATCCACAGGGGCCATAATGCGAAACTAAACTCCTAACTGTGTATTGCTACCTTAATAGTAAATATTTTTTTCAAATTCTCCCTTTTAACTTATTTTCTGAGTTCTGCTAGCTAAAACGAGTAAATTGGCCTTTTATTTTTGAAAATTGGTTGAGTAATGAATATTTTATGAAGGTTAGCAGTTGACACTGAAACGCGACAAAAACTGATTTTAAGAAAGGTGCCAAGTCAAAGTGTAAAATCTTGTCTCTACCTCAATGTTTAGCCAAATCTTAAAAATTGTACCTCTTTTGGCAGTTTTTTAATGTTGAATATCATAATAAGATCTCTGATGATGCACCATTGTACAAAATTGAGCAATTTTAATCATAAAAATGTTAATCTTTATGCTTATTGCATACCAAAGACTTGATTAAAAACTTGGTGATGGGGATCAATTTCTTACATCTGATTTAACTATACATCTAATTTATGCCAAAATGTAACATGAAATCTTGATAAAAACAATAATATGATATATTCGCAAGAAAAAAACCAACGCGTTCAATACTTGTGCTACTACATGCAGCCCAATCCATCAGAAGCAAGCGTTAAGCCGAAAGAGTACAAATATAAGCCTAGTGTCAAAATGTCTAATTTTGGTTGCTAAGGACTGTAAACAATAAAATTGACACATATTGTCATTGTTAAACACTTAATTTACTCAGAAGTTGATTTTGAATCTAAATATCAATAGATTTGTGGCATGAAAAGTCTTAAATTATACAATTCTGAGCTTGGTAAGTATGCCATAAGGTAGCAATAAACAGTTAGGAAAAAATAATAAAATTAGCCCTTATGAATTTTACCATTCCCTTTTCATTGCTTTCTTGCAATATCAAGCTTACTGTTTGTGTCATATATGGGCATATGTATGTAATCAGAATCTTTCATAGATTTTATTTCCAGTATATAAAATGGTCAAATATAATTTCTTTTTGGTGTATCCATGGCAACAATCTGCATTTATTTGTTAAAAAATATTGCAAAAAGGGGGGGAAAGATGTCACATATTTCCCCAAAATTTGACTAAAAGTAGAATTTCAATTGCTTGAAGTAATACCTTTTCTGAAACTGTGTACATATATCATTCAGCAAATCCAATGAAAATCATATGTCTTTCATCTCATTTTTTTGTAAAATTGCGTCAAAAACTTCGTGTAGAAAAAGAATGTTTGTAAACAGTACATTAATTTCTGGACCGATGGCCGGTATAGCTATGAAAATACGGACTGTCAAACAGAAAACAGCCCATAAAACATGTAAAAAATAATCTTGATGCTCTTATAAACTACCTTTGAAGGCTAAATTAACACTCATCTGTCTAAAAATGAATTTTATTTCACAATAACTTTCCTATTTGAAAAATCCACAGGGGCCATAATGCGAAACTAAACTCCTAACTGTGTATTGCTACCTTAATAGTAAATATTTTTTTCAAATTCTCCCTTTTAACTTATTTTCTGAGTTCTGCTAGCTAAAACGAGTAAATTGGCCTTTTATTTTTGAAAATTGGTTGAGTAATGAATATTTTATGAAGGTTAGCAGTTGACACTGAAACGCGACAAAAACTGATTTTAAGAAAGGTGCCAAGTCAAAGTGTAAAATCTTGTCTCTACCTCAATGTTTAGCCAAATCTTAAAAATTGTACCTCTTTTGGCAGTTTTTTAATGTTGAATATCATAATAAGATCTCTGATGATGCACCATTGTACAAAATTGAGCAATTTTAATCATAAAAATGTTAATCTTTATGCTTATTGCATACCAAAGACTTGATTAAAAACTTGGTGATGGGGATCAATTTCTTACATCTGATTTAACTATACATCTAATTTATGCCAAAATGTAACATGAAATCTTGATAAAAACAATAATATGATATATTCGCAAGAAAAAAACCAACGCGTTCAATACTTGTGCTACTACATGCAGCCCAATCCATCAGAAGCAAGCGTTAAGCCGAAAGAGTACAAATATAAGCCTAGTGTCAAAATGTCTAATTTTGGTTGCTAAGGACTGTAAACAATAAAATTGACACATATTGTCATTGTTAAACACTTAATTTACTCAGAAGTTGATTTTGAATCTAAATATCAATAGATTTGTGGCATGAAAAGTCTTAAATTATACAATTCTGAGCTTGGTAAGTATGCCATAAGGTAGCAATAAACAGTTAGGAAAAAATAATAAAATTAGCCCTTATGAATTTTACCATTCCCTTTTCATTGCTTTCTTGCAATATCAAGCTTACTGTTTGTGTCATATATGGGCATATGTATGTAATCAGAATCTTTCATAGATTTTATTTCCAGTATATAAAATGGTCAAATATAATTTCTTTTTGGTGTATCCATGGCAACAATCTGCATTTATTTGTTAAAAAATATTGCAAAAAGGGGGGGAAAGATGTCACATATTTCCCCAAAATTTGACTAAAAGTAGAATTTCAATTGCTTGAAGTAATACCTTTTCTGAAACTGTGTACATATATCATTCAGCAAATCCAATGAAAATCATATGTCTTTCATCTCATTTTTTTGTAAAATTGCGTCAAAAACTTCGTGTAGAAAAAGAATGTTTGTAAACAGTACATTAATTTCTGGACCGATGGCCGGTATAGCTATGAAAATACGGACTGTCAAACAGAAAACAGCCCATAAAACATGTAAAAAATAATCTTGATGCTCTTATAAACTACCTTTGAAGGCTAAATTAACACTCATCTGTCTAAAAATGAATTTTATTTCACAATAACTTTCCTATTTGAAAAATCCACAGGGGCCATAATGCGAAACTAAACTCCTAACTGTGTATTGCTACCTTAATAGTAAATATTTTTTTCAAATTCTCCCTTTTAACTTATTTTCTGAGTTCTGCTAGCTAAAACGAGTAAATTGGCCTTTTATTTTTGAAAATTGGTTGAGTAATGAATATTTTATGAAGGTTAGCAGTTGACACTGAAACGCGACAAAAACTGATTTTAAGAAAGGTGCCAAGTCAAAGTGTAAAATCTTGTCTCTACCTCAATGTTTAGCCAAATCTTAAAAATTGTACCTCTTTTGGCAGTTTTTTAATGTTGAATATCATAATAAGATCTCTGATGATGCACCATTGTACAAAATTGAGCAATTTTAATCATAAAAATGTTAATCTTTATGCTTATTGCATACCAAAGACTTGATTAAAAACTTGGTGATGGGGATCAATTTCTTACATCTGATTTAACTATACATCTAATTTATGCCAAAATGTAACATGAAATCTTGATAAAAACAATAATATGATATATTCGCAAGAAAAAAACCAACGCGTTCAATACTTGTGCTACTACATGCAGCCCAATCCATCAGAAGCAAGCGTTAAGCCGAAAGAGTACAAATATAAGCCTAGTGTCAAAATGTCTAATTTTGGTTGCTAAGGACTGTAAACAATAAAATTGACACATATTGTCATTGTTAAACACTTAATTTACTCAGAAGTTGATTTTGAATCTAAATATCAATAGATTTGTGGCATGAAAAGTCTTAAATTATACAATTCTGAGCTTGGTAAGTATGCCATAAGGTAGCAATAAACAGTTAGGAAAAAATAATAAAATTAGCCCTTATGAATTTTACCATTCCCTTTTCATTGCTTTCTTGCAATATCAAGCTTACTGTTTGTGTCATATATGGGCATATGTATGTAATCAGAATCTTTCATAGATTTTATTTCCAGTATATAAAATGGTCAAATATAATTTCTTTTTGGTGTATCCATGGCAACAATCTGCATTTATTTGTTAAAAAGTATTGCAAAAAGGGGGGGAAAGATGTCACATATTTCCCCAAAATTTGACTAAAAGTAGAATTTCAATTGCTTGAAGTAATACCTTTTCTGAAACTGTGTACATATATCATTCAGCAAATCCAATGAAAATCATATGTCTTTCATCTCATTTTTTTGTAAAATTGCGTCAAAAACTTCGTGTAGAAAAAGAATGTTTGTAAACAGTACATTAATTTCTGGACCGATGGCCGGTATAGCTATGAAAATACGGACTGTCAAACAGAAAACAGCCCATAAAACATGTAAAAAATAATCTTGATGCTCTTATAAACTACCTTTGAAGGCTAAATTAACACTCATCTGTCTAAAAATGAATTTTATTTCACAATAACTTTCCTATTTGAAAAATCCACAGGGGCCATAATGCGAAACTAAACTCCTAACTGTGTATTGCTACCTTAATAGTAAATATTTTTTTCAAATTCTCCCTTTTAACTTATTTTCTGAGTTCTGCTAGCTAAAACGAGTAAATTGGCCTTTTATTTTTGAAAATTGGTTGAGTAATGAATATTTTATGAAGGTTAGCAGTTGACACTGAAACGCGACAAAAACTGATTTTAAGAAAGGTGCCAAGTCAAAGTGTAAAATCTTGTCTCTACCTCAATGTTTAGCCAAATCTTAAAAATTGTACCTCTTTTGGCAGTTTTTTAATGTTGAATATCATAATAAGATCTCTGATGATGCACCATTGTACAAAATTGAGCAATTTTAATCATAAAAATGTTAATCTTTATGCTTATTGCATACCAAAGACTTGATTAAAAACTTGGTGATGGGGATCAATTTCTTACATCTGATTTAACTATACATCTAATTTATGCCAAAATGTAACATGAAATCTTGATAAAAACAATAATATGATATATTCGCAAGAAAAAAACCAACGCGTTCAATACTTGTGCTACTACATGCAGCCCAATCCATCAGAAGCAAGCGTTAAGCCGAAAGAGTACAAATATAAGCCTAGTGTCAAAATGTCTAATTTTGGTTGCTAAGGACTGTAAACAATAAAATTGACACATATTGTCATTGTTAAACACTTAATTTACTCAGAAGTTGATTTTGAATCTAAATATCAATAGATTTGTGCATGGCATGAAAAGTCTTAAATTATACAATTCTGAGCTTGGTAAGTATGCCATAAGGTAGCAATAAACAGTTAGGAAAAAATAATAAAATTAGCCCTTATGAATTTTACCATTCCCTTTTCATTGCTTTCTTGCAATATCAAGCTTACTGTTTGTGTCATATATGGGCATATGTATGTAATCAGAATCTTTCATAGATTTTATTTCCAGTATATAAAATGGTCAAATATAATTTCTTTTTGGTGTATCCATGGCAACAATCTGCATTTATTTGTTAAAAAATATTGCAAAAAGGGGGGGAAAGATGTCACATATTTCCCCAAAATTTGACTAAAAGTAGAATTTCAATTGCTTGAAGTAATACCTTTTCTGAAACTGTGTACATATATCATTCAGCAAATCCAATGAAAATCATATGTCTTTCATCTCATTTTTTTGTAAAATTGCGTCAAAAACTTCGTGTAGAAAAAGAATGTTTGTAAACAGTACATTAATTTCTGGACCGATGGCCGGTATAGCTATGAAAATACGGACTGTCAAACAGAAAACAGCCCATAAAACATGTAAAAAATAATCTTGATGCTCTTATAAACTACCTTTGAAGGCTAAATTAACACTCATCTGTCTAAAAATGAATTTTATTTCACAATAACTTTCCTATTTGAAAAATCCACAGGGGCCATAATGCGAAACTAAACTCCTAACTGTGTATTGCTACCTTAATAGTAAATATTTTTTTCAAATTCTCCCTTTTAACTTATTTTCTGAGTTCTGCTAGCTAAAACGAGTAAATTGGCCTTTTATTTTTGAAAATTGGTTGAGTAATGAATATTTTATGAAGGTTAGCAGTTGACACTGAAACGCGACAAAAACTGATTTTAAGAAAGGTGCCAAGTCAAAGTGTAAAATCTTGTCTCTACCTCAATGTTTAGCCAAATCTTAAAAATTGTACCTCTTTTGGCAGTTTTTTAATGTTGAATATCATAATAAGATCTCTGATGATGCACCATTGTACAAAATTGAGCAATTTTAATCATAAAAATGTTAATCTTTATGCTTATTGCATACCAAAGACTTGATTAAAAACTTGGTGATGGGGATCAATTTCTTACATCTGATTTAACTATACATCTAATTTATGCCAAAATGTAACATGAAATCTTGATAAAAACAATAATATGATATATTCGCAAGAAAAAAACCAACGCGTTCAATACTTGTGCTACTACATGCAGCCCAATCCATCAGAAGCAAGCGTTAAGCCGAAAGAGTACAAATATAAGCCTAGTGTCAAAATGTCTAATTTTGGTTGCTAAGGACTGTAAACAATAAAATTGACACATATTGTCATTGTTAAACACTTAATTTACTCAGAAGTTGATTTTGAATCTAAATATCAATAGATTTGTGGCATGAAAAGTCTTAAATTATACAATTCTGAGCTTGGTAAGTATGCCATAAGGTAGCAATAAACAGTTAGGAAAAAATAATAAAATTAGCCCTTATGAATTTTACCATTCCCTTTTCATTGCTTTCTTGCAATATCAAGCTTACTGTTTGTGTCATATATGGGCATATGTATGTAATCAGAATCTTTCATAGATTTTATTTCCAGTATATAAAATGGTCAAATATAATTTCTTTTTGGTGTATCCATGGCAACAATCTGCATTTATTTGTTAAAAAGTATTGCAAAAAGGGGGGGAAAGATGTCACATATTTCCCCAAAATTTGACTAAAAGTAGAATTTCAATTGCTTGAAGTAATACCTTTTCTGAAACTGTGTACATATATCATTCAGCAAATCCAATGAAAATCATATGTCTTTCATCTCATTTTTTTGTAAAATTGCGTCAAAAACTTCGTGTAGAAAAAGAATGTTTGTAAACAGTACATTAATTTCTGGACCGATGGCCGGTATAGCTATGAAAATACGGACTGTCAAACAGAAAACAGCCCATAAAACATGTAAAAAATAATCTTGATGCTCTTATAAACTACCTTTGAAGGCTAAATTAACACTCATCTGTCTAAAAATGAATTTTATTTCACAATAACTTTCCTATTTGAAAAATCCACAGGGGCCATAATGCGAAACTAAACTCCTAACTGTGTATTGCTACCTTAATAGTAAATATTTTTTTCAAATTCTCCCTTTTAACTTATTTTCTGAGTTCTGCTAGCTAAAACGAGTAAATTGGCCTTTTATTTTTGAAAATTGGTTGAGTAATGAATATTTTATGAAGGTTAGCAGTTGACACTGAAACGCGACAAAAACTGATTTTAAGAAAGGTGCCAAGTCAAAGTGTAAAATCTTGTCTCTACCTCAATGTTTAGCCAAATCTTAAAAATTGTACCTCTTTTGGCAGTTTTTTAATGTTGAATATCATAATAAGATCTCTGATGATGCACCATTGTACAAAATTGAGCAATTTTAATCATAAAAATGTTAATCTTTATGCTTATTGCATACCAAAGACTTGATTAAAAACTTGGTGATGGGGATCAATTTCTTACATCTGATTTAACTATACATCTAATTTATGCCAAAATGTAACATGAAATCTTGATAAAAACAATAATATGATATATTCGCAAGAAAAAAACCAACGCGTTCAATACTTGTGCTACTACATGCAGCCCAATCCATCAGAAGCAAGCGTTAAGCCGAAAGAGTACAAATATAAGCCTAGTGTCAAAATGTCTAATTTTGGTTGCTAAGGACTGTAAACAATAAAATTGACACATATTGTCATTGTTAAACACTTAATTTACTCAGAAGTTGATTTTGAATCTAAATATCAATAGATTTGTGGCATGAAAAGTCTTAAATTATACAATTCTGAGCTTGGTAAGTATGCCATAAGGTAGCAATAAACAGTTAGGAAAAAATAATAAAATTAGCCCTTATGAATTTTACCATTCCCTTTTCATTGCTTTCTTGCAATATCAAGCTTACTGTTTGTGTCATATATGGGCATATGTATGTAATCAGAATCTTTCATAGATTTTATTTCCAGTATATAAAATGGTCAAATATAATTTCTTTTTGGTGTATCCATGGCAACAATCTGCATTTATTTGTTAAAAAATATTGCAAAAAGGGGGGGAAAGATGTCACATATTTCCCCAAAATTTGACTAAAAGTAGAATTTCAATTGCTTGAAGTAATACCTTTTCTGAAACTGTGTACATATATCATTCAGCAAATCCAATGAAAATCATATGTCTTTCATCTCATTTTTTTGTAAAATTGCGTCAAAAACTTCGTGTAGAAAAAGAATGTTTGTAAACAGTACATTAATTTCTGGACCGATGGCCGGTATAGCTATGAAAATACGGACTGTCAAACAGAAAACAGCCCATAAAACATGTAAAAAATAATCTTGATGCTCTTATAAACTACCTTTGAAGGCTAAATTAACACTCATCTGTCTAAAAATGAATTTTATTTCACAATAACTTTCCTATTTGAAAAATCCACAGGGGCCATAATGCGAAACTAAACTCCTAACTGTGTATTGCTACCTTAATAGTAAATATTTTTTTCAAATTCTCCCTTTTAACTTATTTTCTGAGTTCTGCTAGCTAAAACGAGTAAATTGGCCTTTTATTTTTGAAAATTGGTTGAGTAATGAATATTTTATGAAGGTTAGCAGTTGACACTGAAACGCGACAAAAACTGATTTTAAGAAAGGTGCCAAGTCAAAGTGTAAAATCTTGTCTCTACCTCAATGTTTAGCCAAATCTTAAAAATTGTACCTCTTTTGGCAGTTTTTTAATGTTGAATATCATAATAAGATCTCTGATGATGCACCATTGTACAAAATTGAGCAATTTTAATCATAAAAATGTTAATCTTTATGCTTATTGCATACCAAAGACTTGATTAAAAACTTGGTGATGGGGATCAATTTCTTACATCTGATTTAACTATACATCTAATTTATGCCAAAATGTAACATGAAATCTTGATAAAAACAATAATATGATATATTCGCAAGAAAAAAACCAACGCGTTCAATACTTGTGCTACTACATGCAGCCCAATCCATCAGAAGCAAGCGTTAAGCCGAAAGAGTACAAATATAAGCCTAGTGTCAAAATGTCTAATTTTGGTTGCTAAGGACTGTAAACAATAAAATTGACACATATTGTCATTGTTAAACACTTAATTTACTCAGAAGTTGATTTTGAATCTAAATATCAATAGATTTGTGGCATGAAAAGTCTTAAATTATACAATTCTGAGCTTGGTAAGTATGCCTTAATAGTAAATATTTTTTTCAAATTCTCCCTTTTAACTTATTTTCTGAGTTCTGCTAGCTAAAACGAGTAAATTGGCCTTTTATTTTTGAAAATTGGTTGAGTAATGAATATTTTATGAAGGTTAGCAGTTGACACTGAAACGCGACAAAAACTGATTTTAAGAAAGGTGCCAAGTCAAAGTGTAAAATCTTGTCTCTACCTCAATGTTTAGCCAAATCTTAAAAATTGTACCTCTTTTGGCAGTTTTTTAATGTTGAATATCATAATAAGATCTCTGATGATGCACCATTGTACAAAATTGAGCAATTTTAATCATAAAAATGTTAATCTTTATGCTTATTGCATACCAAAGACTTGATTAAAAACTTGGTGATGGGGATCAATTTCTTACATCTGATTTAACTATACATCTAATTTATGCCAAAATGTAACATGAAATCTTGATAAAAACAATAATATGATATATTCGCAAGAAAAAAACCAACGCGTTCAATACTTGTGCTACTACATGCAGCCCAATCCATCAGAAGCAAGCGTTAAGCCGAAAGAGTACAAATATAAGCCTAGTGTCAAAATGTCTAATTTTGGTTGCTAAGGACTGTAAACAATAAAATTGACACATATTGTCATTGTTAAACACTTAATTTACTCAGAAGTTGATTTTGAATCTAAATATCAATAGATTTGTGGCATGAAAAGTCTTAAATTATACAATTCTGAGCTTGGTAAGTATGCCATAAGGTAGCAATAAACAGTTAGGAAAAAATAATAAAATTAGCCCTTATGAATTTTACCATTCCCTTTTCATTGCTTTCTTGCAATATCAAGCTTACTGTTTGTGTCATATATGGGCATATGTATGTAATCAGAATCTTTCATAGATTTTATTTCCAGTATATAAAATGGTCAAATATAATTTCTTTTTGGTGTATCCATGGCAACAATCTGCATTTATTTGTTAAAAAATATTGCAAAAAGGGGGGGAAAGATGTCACATATTTCCCCAAAATTTGACTAAAAGTAGAATTTCAATTGCTTGAAGTAATACCTTTTCTGAAACTGTGTACATATATCATTCAGCAAATCCAATGAAAATCATATGTCTTTCATCTCATTTTTTTGTAAAATTGCGTCAAAAACTTCGTGTAGAAAAAGAATGTTTGTAAACAGTACATTAATTTCTGGACCGATGGCCGGTATAGCTATGAAAATACGGACTGTCAAACAGAAAACAGCCCATAAAACATGTAAAAAATAATCTTGATGCTCTTATAAACTACCTTTGAAGGCTAAATTAACACTCATCTGTCTAAAAATGAATTTTATTTCACAATAACTTTCCTATTTGAAAAATCCACAGGGGCCATAATGCAAAACTAAACTCCTAACTGTGTATTGCTACCTTAAGGTAGCAATAAACAGTTAGGAAAAAATAATAAAATTAGCCCTTATGAATTTTACCATTCCCTTTTCATTGCTTTCTTGCAATATCAAGCTTACTGTTTGTGTCATATATGGGCATATGTATGTAATCAGAATCTTTCATAGATTTTATTTCCAGTATATAAAATGGTCAAATATAATTTCTTTTTGGTGTATCCATGGCAACAATCTGCATTTATTTGTTAAAAAATATTGCAAAAAGGGGGGGAAAGATGTCACATATTTCCCCAAAATTTGACTAAAAGTAGAATTTCAATTGCTTGAAGTAATACCTTTTCTGAAACTGTGTACATATATCATTCAGCAAATCCAATGAAAATCATATGTCTTTCATCTCATTTTTTTGTAAAATTGCGTCAAAAACTTCGTGTAGAAAAAGAATGTTTGTAAACAGTACATTAATTTCTGGACCGATGGCCGGTATAGCTATGAAAATACGGACTGTCAAACAGAAAACAGCCCATAAAACATGTAAAAAATAATCTTGATGCTCTTATAACTACCTTTGAAGGCTAAATTAACACTCATCTGTCTAAAAATGAATTTTATTTCACAATAACTTTCCTATTTGAAAAATCCACAGGGGCCATAATGCGAAACTAAACTCCTAACTGTGTATTGCTACCTTAATAGTAAATATTTTTTTCAAATTCTCCCTTTTAACTTATTTTCTGAGTTCTGCTAGCTAAAACGAGTAAATTGGCCTTTTATTTTTGAAAATTGGTTGAGTAATGAATATTTTATGAAGGTTAGCAGTTGACACTGAAACGCGACAAAAACTGATTTTAAGAAAGGTGCCAAGTCAAAGTGTAAAATCTTGTCTCTACCTCAATGTTTAGCCAAATCTTAAAAATTGTACCTCTTTTGGCAGTTTTTTAATGTTGAATATCATAATAAGATCTCTGATGATGCACCATTGTACAAAATTGAGCAATTTTAATCATAAAAATGTTAATCTTTATGCTTATTGCATACCAAAGACTTGATTAAAAACTTGGTGATGGGGATCAATTTCTTACATCTGATTTAACTATACATCTAATTTATGCCAAAATGTAACATGAAATCTTGATAAAAACAATAATATGATATATTCGCAAGAAAAAAACCAACGCGTTCAATACTTGTGCTACTACATGCAGCCCAATCCATCAGAAGCAAGCGTTAAGCCGAAAGAGTACAAATATAAGCCTAGTGTCAAAATGTCTAATTTTGGTTGCTAAGGACTGTAAACAATAAAATTGACACATATTGTCATTGTTAAACACTTAATTTACTCAGAAGTTGATTTTGAATCTAAATATCAATAGATTTGTGGCATGAAAAGTCTTAAATTATACAATTCTGAGCTTGGTAAGTATGCCATAAGGTAGCAATAAACAGTTAGGAAAAAATAATAAAATTAGCCCTTATGAATTTTACCATTCCCTTTTCATTGCTTTCTTGCAATATCAAGCTTACTGTTTGTGTCATATATGGGCATATGTATGTAATCAGAATCTTTCATAGATTTTATTTCCAGTATATAAAATGGTCAAATATAATTTCTTTTTGGTGTATCCATGGCAACAATCTGCATTTATTTGTTAAAAAATATTGCAAAAAGGGGGGAAAGATGTCACATATTTCCCCAAAATTTGACTAAAAGTAGAATTTCAATTGCTTGAAGTAATACCTTTTCTGAAACTGTGTACATATATCATTCAGCAAATCCAATGAAAATCATATGTCTTTCATCTCATTTTTTTGTAAAATTGCGTCAAAAACTTCGTGTAGAAAAAGAATGTTTGTAAACAGTACATTAATTTCTGGACCGATGGCCGGTATAGCTATGAAAATACGGACTGTCAAACAGAAAACAGCCCATAAAACATGTAAAAAATAATCTTGATGCTCTTATAAACTACCTTTGAAGGCTAAATTAACACTCATCTGTCTAAAAATGAATTTTATTTCACAATAACTTTCCTATTTGAAAAATCCACAGGGGCCATAATGCGAAACTAAACTCCTAACTGTGTATTGCTACCTTAATAGTAAATATTTTTTTCAAATTCTCCCTTTTAACTTATTTTCTGAGTTCTGCTAGCTAAAACGAGTAAATTGGCCTTTTATTTTTGAAAATTGGTTGAGTAATGAATATTTTATGAAGGTTAGCAGTTGACACTGAAACGCGACAAAAACTGATTTTAAGAAAGGTGCCAAGTCAAAGTGTAAAATCTTGTCTCTACCTCAATGTTTAGCCAAATCTTAAAAATTGTACCTCTTTTGGCAGTTTTTTAATGTTGAATATCATAATAAGATCTCTGATGATGCACCATTGTACAAAATTGAGCAATTTTAATCATAAAAATGTTAATCTTTATGCTTATTGCATACCAAAGACTTGATTAAAAACTTGGTGATGGGGATCAATTTCTTACATCTGATTTAACTATACATCTAATTTATGCCAAAATGTAACATGAAATCTTGATAAAAACAATAATATGATATATTCGCAAGAAAAAAACCAACGCGTTCAATACTTGTGCTACTACATGCAGCCCAATCCATCAGAAGCAAGCGTTAAGCCGAAAGAGTACAAATATAAGCCTAGTGTCAAAATGTCTAATTTTGGTTGCTAAGGACTGTAAACAATAAAATTGACACATATTGTCATTGTTAAACACTTAATTTACTCAGAAGTTGATTTTGAATCTAAATATCAATAGATTTGTGGCATGAAAAGTCTTAAATTATACAATTCTGAGCTTGGTAAGTATGCCATAATTAATAGTAAATATTTTTTTCAAATTCTCCCTTTTAACTTATTTTCTGAGTTCTGCTAGCTAAAACGAGTAAATTGGCCTTTTATTTTTGAAAATTGGTTGAGTAATGAATATTTTATGAAGGTTAGCAGTTGACACTGAAACGCGACAAAAACTGATTTTAAGAAAGGTGCCAAGTCAAAGTGTAAAATCTTGTCTCTACCTCAATGTTTAGCCAAATCTTAAAAATTGTACCTCTTTTGGCAGTTTTTTAATGTTGAATATCATAATAAGATCTCTGATGATGCACCATTGTACAAAATTGAGCAATTTTAATCATAAAAATGTTAATCTTTATGCTTATTGCATACCAAAGACTTGATTAAAAACTTGGTGATGGGGATCAATTTCTTACATCTGATTTAACTATACATCTAATTTATGCCAAAATGTAACATGAAATCTTGATAAAAACAATAATATGATATATTCGCAAGAAAAAAACCAACGCGTTCAATACTTGTGCTACTACATGCAGCCCAATCCATCAGAAGCAAGCGTTAAGCCGAAAGAGTACAAATATAAGCCTAGTGTCAAAATGTCTAATTTTGGTTGCTAAGGACTGTAAACAATAAAATTGACACATATTGTCATTGTTAAACACTTAATTTACTCAGAAGTTGATTTTGAATCTAAATATCAATAGATTTGTGGCATGAAAAGTCTTAAATTATACAATTCTGAGCTTGGTAAGTATGCCTTAATAGTAAATATTTTTTTCAAATTCTCCCTTTTAACTTATTTTCTGAGTTCTGCTAGCTAAAACGAGTAAATTGGCCTTTTATTTTTGAAAATTGGTTGAGTAATGAATATTTTATGAAGGTTAGCAGTTGACACTGAAACGCGACAAAAACTGATTTTAAGAAAGGTGCCAAGTCAAAGTGTAAAATCTTGTCTCTACCTCAATGTTTAGCCAAATCTTAAAAATTGTACCTCTTTTGGCAGTTTTTTAATGTTGAATATCATAATAAGATCTCTGATGATGCACCATTGTACAAAATTGAGCAATTTTAATCATAAAAATGTTAATCTTTATGCTTATTGCATACCAAAGACTTGATTAAAAACTTGGTGATGGGGATCAATTTCTTACATCTGATTTAACTATACATCTAATTTATGCCAAAATGTAACATGAAATCTTGATAAAAACAATAATATGATATATTCGCAAGAAAAAAACCAACGCGTTCAATACTTGTGCTACTACATGCAGCCCAATCCATCAGAAGCAAGCGTTAAGCCGAAAGAGTACAAATATAAGCCTAGTGTCAAAATGTCTAATTTTGGTTGCTAAGGACTGTAAACAATAAAATTGACACATATTGTCATTGTTAAACACTTAATTTACTCAGAAGTTGATTTTGAATCTAAATATCAATAGATTTGTGGCATGAAAAGTCTTAAATTATACAATTCTGAGCTTGGTAAGTATGCCTTAATAGTAAATATTTTTTTCAAATTCTCCCTTTTAACTTATTTTCTGAGTTCTGCTAGCTAAAACGAGTAAATTGGCCTTTTATTTTTGAAAATTGGTTGAGTAATGAATATTTTATGAAGGTTAGCAGTTGACACTGAAACGCGACAAAAACTGATTTTAAGAAAGGTGCCAAGTCAAAGTGTAAAATCTTGTCTCTACCTCAATGTTTAGCCAAATCTTAAAAATTGTACCTCTTTTGGCAGTTTTTTAATGTTGAATATCATAATAAGATCTCTGATGATGCACCATTGTACAAAATTGAGCAATTTTAATCATAAAAATGTTAATCTTTATGCTTATTGCATACCAAAGACTTGATTAAAAACTTGGTGATGGGGATCAATTTCTTACATCTGATTTAACTATACATCTAATTTATGCCAAAATGTAACATGAAATCTTGATAAAAACAATAATATGATATATTCGCAAGAAAAAAAACAACGCGTTCAATACTTGTGCTACTACATGCAGCCCAATCCATCAGAAGCAAGCGTTAAGCCGAAAGAGTACAAATATAAGCCTAGTGTCAAAATGTCTAATTTTGGTTGCTAAGGACTGTAAACAATAAAATTGACACATATTGTCATTGTTAAACACTTAATTTACTCAGAAGTTGATTTTGAATCTAAATATCAATAGATTTGTGGCATGAAAAGTCTTAAATTATACAATTCTGAGCTTGGTAAGTATGCCATAAGGTAGCAATAAACAGTTAGGAAAAAATAATAAAATTAGCCCTTATGAATTTTACCATTCCCTTTTCATTGCTTTCTTGCAATATCAAGCTTACTGTTTGTGTCATATATGGGCATATGTATGTAATCAGAATCTTTCATAGATTTTATTTCCAGTATATAAAATGGTCAAATATAATTTCTTTTTGGTGTATCCATGGCAACAATCTGCATTTATTTGTTAAAAAATATTGCAAAAAGGGGGGGAAAGATGTCACATATTTCCCCAAAATTTGACTAAAAGTAGAATTTCAATTGCTTGAAGTAATACCTTTTCTGAAACTGTGTACATATATCATTCAGCAAATCCAATGAAAATCATATGTCTTTCATCTCATTTTTTTGTAAAATTGCGTCAAAAACTTCGTGTAGAAAAAGAATGTTTGTAAACAGTACATTAATTTCTGGACCGATGGCCGGTATAGCTATGAAAATACGGACTGTCAAACAGAAAACAGCCCATAAAACATGTAAAAAATAATCTTGATGCTCTTATAAACTACCTTTGAAGGCTAAATTAACACTCATCTGTCTAAAAATGAATTTTATTTCACAATAACTTTCCTATTTGAAAAATCCACAGGGGCCATAATGCGAAACTAAACTCCTAACTGTGTATTGCTACCTTAATAGTAAATATTTTTTTCAAATTCTCCCTTTTAACTTATTTTCTGAGTTCTGCTAGCTAAAACGAGTAAATTGGCCTTTTATTTTTGAAAATTGGTTGAGTAATGAATATTTTATGAAGGTTAGCAGTTGACACTGAAACGCGACAAAAACTGATTTTAAGAAAGGTGCCAAGTCAAAGTGTAAAATCTTGTCTCTACCTCAATGTTTAGCCAAATCTTAAAAATTGTACCTCTTTTGGCAGTTTTTTAATGTTGAATATCATAATAAGATCTCTGATGATGCACCATTGTACAAAATTGAGCAATTTTAATCATAAAAATGTTAATCTTTATGCTTATTGCATACCAAAGACTTGATTAAAAACTTGGTGATGGGGATCAATTTCTTACATCTGATTTAACTATACATCTAATTTATGCCAAAATGTAACATGAAATCTTGATAAAAACAATAATATGATATATTCGCAAGAAAAAAACCAACGCGTTCAATACTTGTGCTACTACATGCAGCCCAATCCATCAGAAGCAAGCGTTAAGCCGAAAGAGTACAAATATAAGCCTAGTGTCAAAATGTCTAATTTTGGTTGCTAAGGACTGTAAACAATAAAATTGACACATATTGTCATTGTTAAACACTTAATTTACTCAGAAGTTGATTTTGAATCTAAATATCAATAGATTTGTGGCATGAAAAGTCTTAAATTATACAATTCTGAGCTTGGTAAGTATGCCATAAGGTAGCAATAAACAGTTAGGAAAAAATAATAAAATTAGCCCTTATGAATTTTACCATTCCCTTTTCATTGCTTTCTTGCAATATCAAGCTTACTGTTTGTGTCATATATGGGCATATGTATGTAATCAGAATCTTTCATAGATTTTATTTCCAGTATATAAAATGGTCAAATATAATTTCTTTTTGGTGTATCCATGGCAACAATCTGCATTTATTTGTTAAAAAATATTGCAAAAAGGGGGGGAAAGATGTCACATATTTCCCCAAAATTTGACTAAAAGTAGAATTTCAATTGCTTGAAGTAATACCTTTTCTGAAACTGTGTACATATATCATTCAGCAAATCCAATGAAAATCATATGTCTTTCATCTCATTTTTTTGTAAAATTGCGTCAAAAACTTCGTGTAGAAAAAGAATGTTTGTAAACAGTACATTAATTTCTGGACCGATGGCCGGTATAGCTATGAAAATACGGACTGTCAAACAGAAAACAGCCCATAAAACATGTAAAAAATAATCTTGATGCTCTTATAAACTACCTTTGAAGGCTAAATTAACACTCATCTGTCTAAAAATGAATTTTATTTCACAATAACTTTCCTATTTGAAAAATCCACAGGGGCCATAATGCGAAACTAAACTCCTAACTGTGTATTGCTACCTTAATAGTAAATATTTTTTTCAAATTCTCCCTTTTAACTTATTTTCTGAGTTCTGCTAGCTAAAACGAGTAAATTGGCCTTTTATTTTTGAAAATTGGTTGAGTAATGAATATTTTATGAAGGTTAGCAGTTGACACTGAAACGCGACAAAAACTGATTTTAAGAAAGGTGCCAAGTCAAAGTGTAAAATCTTGTCTCTACCTCAATGTTTAGCCAAATCTTAAAAATTGTACCTCTTTTGGCAGTTTTTTAATGTTGAATATCATAATAAGATCTCTGATGATGCACCATTGTACAAAATTGAGCAATTTTAATCATAAAAATGTTAATCTTTATGCTTATTGCATACCAAAGACTTGATTAAAAACTTGGTGATGGGGATCAATTTCTTACATCTGATTTAACTATACATCTAATTTATGCCAAAATGTAACATGAAATCTTGATAAAAACAATAATATGATATATTCGCAAGAAAAAAACCAACGCGTTCAATACTTGTGCTACTACATGCAGCCCAATCCATCAGAAGCAAGCGTTAAGCCGAAAGAGTACAAATATAAGCCTAGTGTCAAAATGTCTAATTTTGGTTGCTAAGGACTGTAAACAATAAAATTGACACATATTGTCATTGTTAAACACTTAATTTACTCAGAAGTTGATTTTGAATCTAAATATCAATAGATTTGTGGCATGAAAAGTCTTAAATTATACAATTCTGAGCTTGGTAAGTATGCCATAAGGTAGCAATAAACAGTTAGGAAAAAATAATAAAATTAGCCCTTATGAATTTTACCATTCCCTTTTCATTGCTTTCTTGCAATATCAAGCTTACTGTTTGTGTCATATATGGGCATATGTATGTAATCAGAATCTTTCATAGATTTTATTTCCAGTATATAAAATGGTCAAATATAATTTCTTTTTGGTGTATCCATGGCAACAATCTGCATTTATTTGTTAAAAAATATTGCAAAAAGGGGGGGAAAGATGTCACATATTTCCCCAAAATTTGACTAAAAGTAGAATTTCAATTGCTTGAAGTAATACCTTTTCTGAAACTGTGTACATATATCATTCAGCAAATCCAATGAAAATCATATGTCTTTCATCTCATTTTTTTGTAAAATTGCGTCAAAAACTTCGTGTAGAAAAAGAATGTTTGTAAACAGTACATTAATTTCTGGACCGATGGCCGGTATAGCTATGAAAATACGGACTGTCAAACAGAAAACAGCCCATAAAACATGTAAAAAATAATCTTGATGCTCTTATAAACTACCTTTGAAGGCTAAATTAACACTCATCTGTCTAAAAATGAATTTTATTTCACAATAACTTTCCTATTTGAAAAATCCACAGGGGCCATAATGCGAAACTAAACTCCTAACTGTGTATTGCTACCTTAATAGTAAATATTTTTTTCAAATTCTCCCTTTTAACTTATTTTCTGAGTTCTGCTAGCTAAAACGAGTAAATTGGCCTTTTATTTTTGAAAATTGGTTGAGTAATGAATATTTTATGAAGGTTAGCAGTTGACACTGAAACGCGACAAAAACTGATTTTAAGAAAGGTGCCAAGTCAAAGTGTAAAATCTTGTCTCTACCTCAATGTTTAGCCAAATCTTAAAAATTGTACCTCTTTTGGCAGTTTTTTAATGTTGAATATCATAATAAGATCTCTGATGATGCACCATTGTACAAAATTGAGCAATTTTAATCATAAAAATGTTAATCTTTATGCTTATTGCATACCAAAGACTTGATTAAAAACTTGGTGATGGGGATCAATTTCTTACATCTGATTTAACTATACATCTAATTTATGCCAAAATGTAACATGAAATCTTGATAAAAACAATAATATGATATATTCGCAAGAAAAAAACCAACGCGTTCAATACTTGTGCTACTACATGCAGCCCAATCCATCAGAAGCAAGCGTTAAGCCGAAAGAGTACAAATATAAGCCTAGTGTCAAAATGTCTAATTTTGGTTGCTAAGGACTGTAAACAATAAAATTGACACATATTGTCATTGTTAAACACTTAATTTACTCAGAAGTTGATTTTGAATCTAAATATCAATAGATTTGTGGCATGAAAAGTCTTAAATTATACAATTCTGAGCTTGGTAAGTATGCCATAAGGTAGCAATAAACAGTTAGGAAAAAATAATAAAATTAGCCCTTATGAATTTTACCATTCCCTTTTCATTGCTTTCTTGCAATATCAAGCTTACTGTTTGTGTCATATATGGGCATATGTATGTAATCAGAATCTTTCATAGATTTTATTTCCAGTATATAAAATGGTCAAATATAATTTCTTTTTGGTGTATCCATGGCAACAATCTGCATTTATTTGTTAAAAAATATTGCAAAAAGGGGGGGGGAAAGATGTCACATATTTCCCCAAAATTTGACTAAAAGTAGAATTTCAATTGCTTGAAGTAATACCTTTTCTGAAACTGTGTACATATATCATTCAGCAAATCCAATGAAAATCATATGTCTTTCATCTCATTTTTTTGTAAAATTGCGTCAAAAACTTCGTGTAGAAAAAGAATGTTTGTAAACAGTACATTAATTTCTGGACCGATGGCCGGTATAGCTATGAAAATACGGACTGTCAAACAGAAAACAGCCCATAAAACATGTAAAAAATAATCTTGATGCTCTTATAAACTACCTTTGAAGGCTAAATTAACACTCATCTGTCTAAAAATGAATTTTATTTCACAATAACTTTCCTATTTGAAAAATCCACAGGGGCCATAATGCGAAACTAAACTCCTAACTGTGTATTGCTACCTTAATAGTAAATATTTTTTTCAAATTCTCCCTTTTAACTTATTTTCTGAGTTCTGCTAGCTAAAACGAGTAAATTGGCCTTTTATTTTTGAAAATTGGTTGAGTAATGAATATTTTATGAAGGTTAGCAGTTGACACTGAAACGCGACAAAAACTGATTTTAAGAAAGGTGCCAAGTCAAAGTGTAAAATCTTGTCTCTACCTCAATGTTTAGCCAAATCTTAAAAATTGTACCTCTTTTGGCAGTTTTTTAATGTTGAATATCATAATAAGATCTCTGATGATGCACCATTGTACAAAATTGAGCAATTTTAATCATAAAAATGTTAATCTTTATGCTTATTGCATACCAAAGACTTGATTAAAAACTTGGTGATGGGGATCAATTTCTTACATCTGATTTAACTATACATCTAATTTATGCCAAAATGTAACATGAAATCTTGATAAAAACAATAATATGATATATTCGCAAGAAAAAAACCAACGCGTTCAATACTTGTGCTACTACATGCAGCCCAATCCATCAGAAGCAAGCGTTAAGCCGAAAGAGTACAAATATAAGCCTAGTGTCAAAATGTCTAATTTTGGTTGCTAAGGACTGTAAACAATAAAATTGACACATATTGTCATTGTTAAACACTTAATTTACTCAGAAGTTGATTTTGAATCTAAATATCAATAGATTTGTGGCATGAAAAGTCTTAAATTATACAATTCTGAGCTTGGTAAGTATGCCATAAGGTAGCAATAAACAGTTAGGAAAAAATAATAAAATTAGCCCTTATGAATTTTACCATTCCCTTTTCATTGCTTTCTTGCAATATCAAGCTTACTGTTTGTGTCATATATGGGCATATGTATGTAATCAGAATCTTTCATAGATTTTATTTCCAGTATATAAAATGGTCAAATATAATTTCTTTTTGGTGTATCCATGGCAACAATCTGCATTTATTTGTTAAAAAATATTGCAAAAAGGGGGGGAAAGATGTCACATATTTCCCCAAAATTTGACTAAAAGTAGAATTTCAATTGCTTGAAGTAATACCTTTTCTGAAACTGTGTACATATATCATTCAGCAAATCCAATGAAAATCATATGTCTTTCATCTCATTTTTTTGTAAAATTGCGTCAAAAACTTCGTGTAGAAAAAGAATGTTTGTAAACAGTACATTAATTTCTGGACCGATGGCCGGTATAGCTATGAAAATACGGACTGTCAAACAGAAAACAGTCCATAAAACATGTAAAAAATAATCTTGATGCTCTTATAAACTACCTTTGAAGGCTAAATTAACACTCATCTGTCTAAAAATGAATTTTATTTCACAATAACTTTCCTATTTGAAAAATCCACAGGGGCCATAATGCGAAACTAAACTCCTAACTGTGTATTGCTACCTTAATAGTAAATATTTTTTTCAAATTCTCCCTTTTAACTTATTTTCTGAGTTCTGCTAGCTAAAACGAGTAAATTGGCCTTTTATTTTTGAAAATTGGTTGAGTAATGAATATTTTATGAAGGTTAGCAGTTGACACTGAAACGCGACAAAAACTGATTTTAAGAAAGGTGCCAAGTCAAAGTGTAAAATCTTGTCTCTACCTCAATGTTTAGCCAAATCTTAAAAATTGTACCTCTTTTGGCAGTTTTTTAATGTTGAATATCATAATAAGATCTCTGATGATGCACCATTGTACAAAATTGAGCAATTTTAATCATAAAAATGTTAATCTTTATGCTTATTGCATACCAAAGACTTGATTAAAAACTTGGTGATGGGGATCAATTTCTTACATCTGATTTAACTATACATCTAATTTATGCCAAAATGTAACATGAAATCTTGATAAAAACAATAATATGATATATTCGCAAGAAAAAAACCAACGCGTTCAATACTTGTGCTACTACATGCAGCCCAATCCATCAGAAGCAAGCGTTAAGCCGAAAGAGTACAAATATAAGCCTAGTGTCAAAATGTCTAATTTTGGTTGCTAAGGACTGTAAACAATAAAATTGACACATATTGTCATTGTTAAACACTTAATTTACTCAGAAGTTGATTTTGAATCTAAATATCAATAGATTTGTGGCATGAAAAGTCTTAAATTATACAATTCTGAGCTTGGTAAGTATGCCATAAGGTAGCAATAAACAGTTAGGAAAAAATAATAAAATTAGCCCTTATGAATTTTACCATTCCCTTTTCATTGCTTTCTTGCAATATCAAGCTTACTGTTTGTGTCATATATGGGCATATGTATGTAATCAGAATCTTTCATAGATTTTATTTCCAGTATATAAAATGGTCAAATATAATTTCTTTTTGGTGTATCCATGGCAACAATCTGCATTTATTTGTTAAAAAATATTGCAAAAAGGGGGGGAAAGATGTCACATATTTCCCCAAAATTTGACTAAAAGTAGAATTTCAATTGCTTGAAGTAATACCTTTTCTGAAACTGTGTACATATATCATTCAGCAAATCCAATGAAAATCATATGTCTTTCATCTCATTTTTTTGTAAAATTGCGTCAAAAACTTCGTGTAGAAAAAGAATGTTTGTAAACAGTACATTAATTTCTGGACCGATGGCCGGTATAGCTATGAAAATACGGACTGTCAAACAGAAAACAGCCCATAAAACATGTAAAAAATAATCTTGATGCTCTTATAAACTACCTTTGAAGGCTAAATTAACACTCATCTGTCTAAAAATGAATTTTATTTCACAATAACTTTCCTATTTGAAAAATCCACAGGGGCCATAATGCGAAACTAAACTCCTAACTGTGTATTGCTACCTTAATAGTAAATATTTTTTTCAAATTCTCCCTTTTAACTTATTTTCTGAGTTCTGCTAGCTAAAACGAGTAAATTGGCCTTTTATTTTTGAAAATTGGTTGAGTAATGAATATTTTATGAAGGTTAGCAGTTGACACTGAAACGCGACAAAAACTGATTTTAAGAAAGGTGCCAAGTCAAAGTGTAAAATCTTGTCTCTACCTCAATGTTTAGCCAAATCTTAAAAATTGTACCTCTTTTGGCAGTTTTTTAATGTTGAATATCATAATAAGATCTCTGATGATGCACCATTGTACAAAATTGAGCAATTTTAATCATAAAAATGTTAATCTTTATGCTTATTGCATACCAAAGACTTGATTAAAAACTTGGTGATGGGGATCAATTTCTTACATCTGATTTAACTATACATCTAATTTATGCCAAAATGTAACATGAAATCTTGATAAAAACAATAATATGATATATTCGCAAGAAAAAAACCAACGCGTTCAATACTTGTGCTACTACATGCAGCCCAATCCATCAGAAGCAAGCGTTAAGCCGAAAGAGTACAAATATAAGCCTAGTGTCAAAATGTCTAATTTTGGTTGCTAAGGACTGTAAACAATAAAATTGACACATATTGTCATTGTTAAACACTTAATTTACTCAGAAGTTGATTTTGAATCTAAATATCAATAGATTTGTGGCATGAAAAGTCTTAAATTATACAATTCTGAGCTTGGTAAGTATGCCATAAGGTAGCAATAAACAGTTAGGAAAAAATAATAAAATTAGCCCTTATGAATTTTACCATTCCCTTTTCATTGCTTTCTTGCAATATCAAGCTTACTGTTTGTGTCATATATGGGCATATGTATGTAATCAGAATCTTTCATAGATTTTATTTCCAGTATATAAAATGGTCAAATATAATTTCTTTTTGGTGTATCCATGGCAACAATCTGCATTTATTTGTTAAAAAATATTGCAAAAAGGGGGGGAAAGATGTCACATATTTCCCCAAAATTTGACTAAAAGTAGAATTTCAATTGCTTGAAGTAATACCTTTTCTGAAACTGTGTACATATATCATTCAGCAAATCCAATGAAAATCATATGTCTTTCATCTCATTTTTTTGTAAAATTGCGTCAAAAACTTCGTGTAGAAAAAGAATGTTTGTAAACAGTACATTAATTTCTGGACCGATGGCCGGTATAGCTATGAAAATACGGACTGTCAAACAGAAAACAGCCCATAAAACATGTAAAAAATAATCTTGATGCTCTTATAAACTACCTTTGAAGGCTAAATTAACACTCATCTGTCTAAAAATGAATTTTATTTCACAATAACTTTCCTATTTGAAAAATCCACAGGGGCCATAATGCGAAACTAAACTCCTAACTGTGTATTGCTACCTTAATAGTAAATATTTTTTTCAAATTCTCCCTTTTAACTTATTTTCTGAGTTCTGCTAGCTAAAACGAGTAAATTGGCCTTTTATTTTTGAAAATTGGTTGAGTAATGAATATTTTATGAAGGTTAGCAGTTGACACTGAAACGCGACAAAAACTGATTTTAAGAAAGGTGCCAAGTCAAAGTGTAAAATCTTGTCTCTACCTCAATGTTTAGCCAAATCTTAAAAATTGTACCTCTTTTGGCAGTTTTTTAATGTTGAATATCATAATAAGATCTCTGATGATGCACCATTGTACAAAATTGAGCAATTTTAATCATAAAAATGTTAATCTTTATGCTTATTGCATACCAAAGACTTGATTAAAAACTTGGTGATGGGGATCAATTTCTTACATCTGATTTAACTATACATCTAATTTATGCCAAAATGTAACATGAAATCTTGATAAAAACAATAATATGATATATTCGCAAGAAAAAAACCAACGCGTTCAATACTTGTGCTACTACATGCAGCCCAATCCATCAGAAGCAAGCGTTAAGCCGAAAGAGTACAAATATAAGCCTAGTGTCAAAATGTCTAATTTTGGTTGCTAAGGACTGTAAACAATAAAATTGACACATATTGTCATTGTTAAACACTTAATTTACTCAGAAGTTGATTTTGAATCTAAATATCAATAGATTTGTGGCATGAAAAGTCTTAAATTATACAATTCTGAGCTTGGTAAGTATGCCATAAGGTAGCAATAAACAGTTAGGAAAAAATAATAAAATTAGCCCTTATGAATTTTACCATTCCCTTTTCATTGCTTTCTTGCAATATCAAGCTTACTGTTTGTGTCATATATGGGCATATGTATGTAATCAGAATCTTTCATAGATTTTATTTCCAGTATATAAAATGGTCAAATATAATTTCTTTTTGGTGTATCCATGGCAACAATCTGCATTTATTTGTTAAAAAATATTGCAAAAAGGGGGGGAAAGATGTCACATATTTCCCCAAAATTTGACTAAAAGTAGAATTTCAATTGCTTGAAGTAATACCTTTTCTGAAACTGTGTACATATATCATTCAGCAAATCCAATGAAAATCATATGTCTTTCATCTCATTTTTTTGTAAAATTGCGTCAAAAACTTCGTGTAGAAAAAGAATGTTTGTAAACAGTACATTAATTTCTGGACCGATGGCCGGTATAGCTATGAAAATACGGACTGTCAAACAGAAAACAGCCCATAAAACATGTAAAAAATAATCTTGATGCTCTTATAAACTACCTTTGAAGGCTAAATTAACACTCATCTGTCTAAAAATGAATTTTATTTCACAATAACTTTCCTATTTGAAAAATCCACAGGGGCCATAATGCGAAACTAAACTCCTAACTGTGTATTGCTACCTTAATAGTAAATATTTTTTTCAAATTCTCCCTTTTAACTTATTTTCTGAGTTCTGCTAGCTAAAACGAGTAAATTGGCCTTTTATTTTTGAAAATTGGTTGAGTAATGAATATTTTATGAAGGTTAGCAGTTGACACTGAAACGCGACAAAAACTGATTTTAAGAAAGGTGCCAAGTCAAAGTGTAAAATCTTGTCTCTACCTCAATGTTTAGCCAAATCTTAAAAATTGTACCTCTTTTGGCAGTTTTTTAATGTTGAATATCATAATAAGATCTCTGATGATGCACCATTGTACAAAATTGAGCAATTTTAATCATAAAAATGTTAATCTTTATGCTTATTGCATACCAAAGACTTGATTAAAAACTTGGTGATGGGGATCAATTTCTTACATCTGATTTAACTATACATCTAATTTATGCCAAAATGTAACATGAAATCTTGATAAAAACAATAATATGATATATTCGCAAGAAAAAAACCAACGCGTTCAATACTTGTGCTACTACATGCAGCCCAATCCATCAGAAGCAAGCGTTAAGCCGAAAGAGTACAAATATAAGCCTAGTGTCAAAATGTCTAATTTTGGTTGCTAAGGACTGTAAACAATAAAATTGACACATATTGTCATTGTTAAACACTTAATTTACTCAGAAGTTGATTTTGAATCTAAATATCAATAGATTTGTGGCATGAAAAGTCTTAAATTATACAATTCTGAGCTTGGTAAGTATGCCATAAGGTAGCAATAAACAGTTAGGAAAAAATAATAAAATTAGCCCTTATGAATTTTACCATTCCCTTTTCATTGCTTTCTTGCAATATCAAGCTTACTGTTTGTGTCATATATGGGCATATGTATGTAATCAGAATCTTTCATAGATTTTATTTCCAGTATATAAAATGGTCAAATATAATTTCTTTTTGGTGTATCCATGGCAACAATCTGCATTTATTTGTTAAAAAATATTGCAAAAAGGGGGGGAAAGATGTCACATATTTCCCCAAAATTTGACTAAAAGTAGAATTTCAATTGCTTGAAGTAATACCTTTTCTGAAACTGTGTACATATATCATTCAGCAAATCCAATGAAAATCATATGTCTTTCATCTCATTTTTTTGTAAAATTGCGTCAAAAACTTCGTGTAGAAAAAGAATGTTTGTAAACAGTACATTAATTTCTGGACCGATGGCCGGTATAGCTATGAAAATACGGACTGTCAAACAGAAAACAGCCCATAAAACATGTAAAAAATAATCTTGATGCTCTTATAAACTACCTTTGAAGGCTAAATTAACACTCATCTGTCTAAAAATGAATTTTATTTCACAATAACTTTCCTATTTGAAAAATCCACAGGGGCCATAATGCGAAACTAAACTCCTAACTGTGTATTGCTACCTTAATAGTAAATATTTTTTTCAAATTCTCCCTTTTAACTTATTTTCTGAGTTCTGCTAGCTAAAACGAGTAAATTGGCCTTTTATTTTTGAAAATTGGTTGAGTAATGAATATTTTATGAAGGTTAGCAGTTGACACTGAAACGCGACAAAAACTGATTTTAAGAAAGGTGCCAAGTCAAAGTGTAAAATCTTGTCTCTACCTCAATGTTTAGCCAAATCTTAAAAATTGTACCTCTTTTGGCAGTTTTTTAATGTTGAATATCATAATAAGATCTCTGATGATGCACCATTGTACAAAATTGAGCAATTTTAATCATAAAAATGTTAATCTTTATGCTTATTGCATACCAAAGACTTGATTAAAAACTTGGTGATGGGGATCAATTTCTTACATCTGATTTAACTATACATCTAATTTATGCCAAAATGTAACATGAAATCTTGATAAAAACAATAATATGATATATTCGCAAGAAAAAAACCAACGCGTTCAATACTTGTGCTACTACATGCAGCCCAATCCATCAGAAGCAAGCGTTAAGCCGAAAGAGTACAAATATAAGCCTAGTGTCAAAATGTCTAATTTTGGTTGCTAAGGACTGTAAACAATAAAATTGACACATATTGTCATTGTTAAACACTTAATTTACTCAGAAGTTGATTTTGAATCTAAATATCAATAGATTTGTGGCATGAAAAGTCTTAAATTATACAATTCTGAGCTTGGTAAGTATGCCATAAGGTAGCAATAAACAGTTAGGAAAAAATAATAAAATTAGCCCTTATGAATTTTACCATTCCCTTTTCATTGCTTTCTTGCAATATCAAGCTTACTGTTTGTGTCATATATGGGCATATGTATGTAATCAGAATCTTTCATAGATTTTATTTCCAGTATATAAAATGGTCAAATATAATTTCTTTTTGGTGTATCCATGGCAACAATCTGCATTTATTTGTTAAAAAATATTGCAAAAAGGGGGGGAAAGATGTCACATATTTCCCCAAAATTTGACTAAAAGTAGAATTTCAATTGCTTGAAGTAATACCTTTTCTGAAACTGTGTACATATATCATTCAGCAAATCCAATGAAAATCATATGTCTTTCATCTCATTTTTTTGTAAAATTGCGTCAAAAACTTCGTGTAGAAAAAGAATGTTTGTAAACAGTACATTAATTTCTGGACCGATGGCCGGTATAGCTATGAAAATACGGACTGTCAAACAGAAAACAGCCCATAAAACATGTAAAAAATAATCTTGATGCTCTTATAAACTACCTTTGAAGGCTAAATTAACACTCATCTGTCTAAAAATGAATTTTATTTCACAATAACTTTCCTATTTGAAAAATCCACAGGGGCCATAATGCGAAACTAAACTCCTAACTGTGTATTGCTACCTTAATAGTAAATATTTTTTTCAAATTCTCCCTTTTAACTTATTTTCTGAGTTCTGCTAGCTAAAACGAGTAAATTGGCCTTTTATTTTTGAAAATTGGTTGAGTAATGAATATTTTATGAAGGTTAGCAGTTGACACTGAAACGCGACAAAAACTGATTTTAAGAAAGGTGCCAAGTCAAAGTGTAAAATCTTGTCTCTACCTCAATGTTTAGCCAAATCTTAAAAATTGTACCTCTTTTGGCAGTTTTTTAATGTTGAATATCATAATAAGATCTCTGATGATGCACCATTGTACAAAATTGAGCAATTTTAATCATAAAAATGTTAATCTTTATGCTTATTGCATACCAAAGACTTGATTAAAAACTTGGTGATGGGGATCAATTTCTTACATCTGATTTAACTATACATCTAATTTATGCCAAAATGTAACATGAAATCTTGATAAAAACAATAATATGATATATTCGCAAGAAAAAAACCAACGCGTTCAATACTTGTGCTACTACATGCAGCCCAATCCATCAGAAGCAAGCGTTAAGCCGAAAGAGTACAAATATAAGCCTAGTGTCAAAATGTCTAATTTTGGTTGCTAAGGACTGTAAACAATAAAATTGACACATATTGTCATTGTTAAACACTTAATTTACTCAGAAGTTGATTTTGAATCTAAATATCAATAGATTTGTGGCATGAAAAGTCTTAAATTATACAATTCTGAGCTTGGTAAGTATGCCATAGTAAATATTTTTTTCAAATTCTCCCTTTTAACTTATTTTCTGAGTTCTGCTAGCTAAAACGAGTAAATTGGCCTTTTATTTTTGAAAATTGGTTGAGTAATGAATATTTTATGAAGGTTAGCAGTTGACACTGAAACGCGACAAAAACTGATTTTAAGAAAGGTGCCAAGTCAAAGTGTAAAATCTTGTCTCTACCTCAATGTTTAGCCAAATCTTAAAAATTGTACCTCTTTTGGCAGTTTTTTAATGTTGAATATCATAATAAGATCTCTGATGATGCACCATTGTACAAAATTGAGCAATTTTAATCATAAAAATGTTAATCTTTATGCTTATTGCATACCAAAGACTTGATTAAAAACTTGGTGATGGGGATCAATTTCTTACATCTGATTTAACTATACATCTAATTTATGCCAAAATGTAACATGAAATCTTGATAAAAACAATAATATGATATATTCGCAAGAAAAAAACCAACGCGTTCAATACTTGTGCTACTACATGCAGCCCAATCCATCAGAAGCAAGCGTTAAGCCGAAAGAGTACAAATATAAGCCTAGTGTCAAAATGTCTAATTTTGGTTGCTAAGGACTGTAAACAATAAAATTGACACATATTGTCATTGTTAAACACTTAATTTACTCAGAAGTTGATTTTGAATCTAAATATCAATAGATTTGTGGCATGAAAAGTCTTAAATTATACAATTCTGAGCTTGGTAAGTATGCCATAAGGTAGCAATAAACAGTTAGGAAAAAATAATAAAATTAGCCCTTATGAATTTTACCATTCCCTTTTCATTGCTTTCTTGCAATATCAAGCTTACTGTTTGTGTCATATATGGGCATATGTATGTAATCAGAATCTTTCATAGATTTTATTTCCAGTATATAAAATGGTCAAATATAATTTCTTTTTGGTGTATCCATGGCAACAATCTGCATTTATTTGTTAAAAAATATTGCAAAAAGGGGGGGAAAGATGTCACATATTTCCCCAAAATTTGACTAAAAGTAGAATTTCAATTGCTTGAAGTAATACCTTTTCTGAAACTGTGTACATATATCATTCAGCAAATCCAATGAAAATCATATGTCTTTCATCTCATTTTTTTGTAAAATTGCGTCAAAAACTTCGTGTAGAAAAAGAATGTTTGTAAACAGTACATTAATTTCTGGACCGATGGCCGGTATAGCTATGAAAATACGGACTGTCAAACAGAAAACAGCCCATAAAACATGTAAAAAATAATCTTGATGCTCTTATAAACTACCTTTGAAGGCTAAATTAACACTCATCTGTCTAAAAATGAATTTTATTTCACAATAACTTTCCTATTTGAAAAATCCACAGGGGCCATAATGCGAAACTAAACTCCTAACTGTGTATTGCTACCTTAATAGTAAATATTTTTTTCAAATTCTCCCTTTTAACTTATTTTCTGAGTTCTGCTAGCTAAAACGAGTAAATTGGCCTTTTATTTTTGAAAATTGGTTGAGTAATGAATATTTTATGAAGGTTAGCAGTTGACACTGAAACGCGACAAAAACTGATTTTAAGAAAGGTGCCAAGTCAAAGTGTAAAATCTTGTCTCTACCTCAATGTTTAGCCAAATCTTAAAAATTGTACCTCTTTTGGCAGTTTTTTAATGTTGAATATCATAATAAGATCTCTGATGATGCACCATTGTACAAAATTGAGCAATTTTAATCATAAAAATGTTAATCTTTATGCTTATTGCATACCAAAGACTTGATTAAAAACTTGGTGATGGGGATCAATTTCTTACATCTGATTTAACTATACATCTAATTTATGCCAAAATGTAACATGAAATCTTGATAAAAACAATAATATGATATATTCGCAAGAAAAAAACCAACGCGTTCAATACTTGTGCTACTACATGCAGCCCAATCCATCAGAAGCAAGCGTTAAGCCGAAAGAGTACAAATATAAGCCTAGTGTCAAAATGTCTAATTTTGGTTGCTAAGGACTGTAAACAATAAAATTGACACATATTGTCATTGTTAAACACTTAATTTACTCAGAAGTTGATTTTGAATCTAAATATCAATAGATTTGTGGCATGAAAAGTCTTAAATTATACAATTCTGAGCTTGGTAAGTATGCCATAAGGTAGCAATAAACAGTTAGGAAAAAATAATAAAATTAGCCCTTATGAATTTTACCATTCCCTTTTCATTGCTTTCTTGCAATATCAAGCTTACTGTTTGTGTCATATATGGGCATATGTATGTAATCAGAATCTTTCATAGATTTTATTTCCAGTATATAAAATGGTCAAATATAATTTCTTTTTGGTGTATCCATGGCAACAATCTGCATTTATTTGTTAAAAAATATTGCAAAAAGGGGGGGAAAGATGTCACATATTTCCCCAAAATTTGACTAAAAGTAGAATTTCAATTGCTTGAAGTAATACCTTTTCTGAAACTGTGTACATATATCATTCAGCAAATCCAATGAAAATCATATGTCTTTCATCTCATTTTTTTGTAAAATTGCGTCAAAAACTTCGTGTAGAAAAAGAATGTTTGTAAACAGTACATTAATTTCTGGACCGATGGCCGGTATAGCTATGAAAATACGGACTGTCAAACAGAAAACAGCCCATAAAACATGTAAAAAATAATCTTGATGCTCTTATAAACTACCTTTGAAGGCTAAATTAACACTCATCTGTCTAAAAATGAATTTTATTTCACAATAACTTTCCTATTTGAAAAATCCACAGGGGCCATAATGCGAAACTAAACTCCTAACTGTGTATTGCTACCTTAATAGTAAATATTTTTTTCAAATTCTCCCTTTTAACTTATTTTCTGAGTTCTGCTAGCTAAAACGAGTAAATTGGCCTTTTATTTTTGAAAATTGGTTGAGTAATGAATATTTTATGAAGGTTAGCAGTTGACACTGAAACGCGACAAAAACTGATTTTAAGAAAGGTGCCAAGTCAAAGTGTAAAATCTTGTCTCTACCTCAATGTTTAGCCAAATCTTAAAAATTGTACCTCTTTTGGCAGTTTTTTAATGTTGAATATCATAATAAGATCTCTGATGATGCACCATTGTACAAAATTGAGCAATTTTAATCATAAAAATGTTAATCTTTATGCTTATTGCATACCAAAGACTTGATTAAAAACTTGGTGATGGGGATCAATTTCTTACATCTGATTTAACTATACATCTAATTTATGCCAAAATGTAACATGAAATCTTGATAAAAACAATAATATGATATATTCGCAAGAAAAAAACCAACGCGTTCAATACTTGTGCTACTACATGCAGCCCAATCCATCAGAAGCAAGCGTTAAGCCGAAAGAGTACAAATATAAGCCTAGTGTCAAAATGTCTAATTTTGGTTGCTAAGGACTGTAAACAATAAAATTGACACATATTGTCATTGTTAAACACTTAATTTACTCAGAAGTTGATTTTGAATCTAAATATCAATAGATTTGTGGCATGAAAAGTCTTAAATTATACAATTCTGAGCTTGGTAAGTATGCCATAATAGTAAATATTTTTTTCAAATTCTCCCTTTTAACTTATTTTCTGAGTTCTGCTAGCTAAAACGAGTAAATTGGCCTTTTATTTTTGAAAATTGGTTGAGTAATGAATATTTTATGAAGGTTAGCAGTTGACACTGAAACGCGACAAAAACTGATTTTAAGAAAGGTGCCAAGTCAAAGTGTAAAATCTTGTCTCTACCTCAATGTTTAGCCAAATCTTAAAAATTGTACCTCTTTTGGCAGTTTTTTAATGTTGAATATCATAATAAGATCTCTGATGATGCACCATTGTACAAAATTGAGCAATTTTAATCATAAAAATGTTAATCTTTATGCTTATTGCATACCAAAGACTTGATTAAAAACTTGGTGATGGGGATCAATTTCTTACATCTGATTTAACTATACATCTAATTTATGCCAAAATGTAACATGAAATCTTGATAAAAACAATAATATGATATATTCGCAAGAAAAAAACCAACGCGTTCAATACTTGTGCTACTACATGCAGCCCAATCCATCAGAAGCAAGCGTTAAGCCGAAAGAGTACAAATATAAGCCTAGTGTCAAAATGTCTAATTTTGGTTGCTAAGGACTGTAAACAATAAAATTGACACATATTGTCATTGTTAAACACTTAATTTACTCAGAAGTTGATTTTGAATCTAAATATCAATAGATTTGTGGCATGAAAAGTCTTAAATTATACAATTCTGAGCTTGGTAAGTATGCCATAAGGTAGCAATAAACAGTTAGGAAAAAATAATAAAATTAGCCCTTATGAATTTTACCATTCCCTTTTCATTGCTTTCTTGCAATATCAAGCTTACTGTTTGTGTCATATATGGGCATATGTATGTAATCAGAATCTTTCATAGATTTTATTTCCAGTATATAAAATGGTCAAATATAATTTCTTTTTGGTGTATCCATGGCAACAATCTGCATTTATTTGTTAAAAAATATTGCAAAAAGGGGGGGAAAGATGTCACATATTTCCCCAAAATTTGACTAAAAGTAGAATTTCAATTGCTTGAAGTAATACCTTTTCTGAAACTGTGTACATATATCATTCAGCAAATCCAATGAAAATCATATGTCTTTCATCTCATTTTTTTGTAAAATTGCGTCAAAAACTTCGTGTAGAAAAAGAATGTTTGTAAACAGTACATTAATTTCTGGACCGATGGCCGGTATAGCTATGAAAATACGGACTGTCAAACAGAAAACAGCCCATAAAACATGTAAAAAATAATCTTGATGCTCTTATAAACTACCTTTGAAGGCTAAATTAACACTCATCTGTCTAAAAATGAATTTTATTTCACAATAACTTTCCTATTTGAAAAATCCACAGGGGCCATAATGCGAAACTAAACTCCTAACTGTGTATTGCTACCTTAATAGTAAATATTTTTTTCAAATTCTCCCTTTTAACTTATTTTCTGAGTTCTGCTAGCTAAAACGAGTAAATTGGCCTTTTATTTTTGAAAATTGGTTGAGTAATGAATATTTTATGAAGGTTAGCAGTTGACACTGAAACGCGACAAAAACTGATTTTAAGAAAGGTGCCAAGTCAAAGTGTAAAATCTTGTCTCTACCTCAATGTTTAGCCAAATCTTAAAAATTGTACCTCTTTTGGCAGTTTTTTAATGTTGAATATCATAATAAGATCTCTGATGATGCACCATTGTACAAAATTGAGCAATTTTAATCATAAAAATGTTAATCTTTATGCTTATTGCATACCAAAGACTTGATTAAAAACTTGGTGATGGGGATCAATTTCTTACATCTGATTTAACTATACATCTAATTTATGCCAAAATGTAACATGAAATCTTGATAAAAACAATAATATGATATATTCGCAAGAAAAAAACCAACGCGTTCAATACTTGTGCTACTACATGCAGCCCAATCCATCAGAAGCAAGCGTTAAGCCGAAAGAGTACAAATATAAGCCTAGTGTCAAAATGTCTAATTTTGGTTGCTAAGGACTGTAAACAATAAAATTGACACATATTGTCATTGTTAAACACTTAATTTACTCAGAAGTTGATTTTGAATCTAAATATCAATAGATTTGTGGCATGAAAAGTCTTAAATTATACAATTCTGAGCTTGGTAAGTATGCCATAAGGTAGCAATAAACAGTTAGGAAAAAATAATAAAATTAGCCCTTATGAATTTTACCATTCCCTTTTCATTGCTTTCTTGCAATATCAAGCTTACTGTTTGTGTCATATATGGGCATATGTATGTAATCAGAATCTTTCATAGATTTTATTTCCAGTATATAAAATGGTCAAATATAATTTCTTTTTGGTGTATCCATGGCAACAATCTGCATTTATTTGTTAAAAAATATTGCAAAAAGGGGGGGAAAGATGTCACATATTTCCCCAAAATTTGACTAAAAGTAGAATTTCAATTGCTTGAAGTAATACCTTTTCTGAAACTGTGTACATATATCATTCAGCAAATCCAATGAAAATCATATGTCTTTCATCTCATTTTTTTGTAAAATTGCGTCAAAAACTTCGTGTAGAAAAAGAATGTTTGTAAACAGTACATTAATTTCTGGACCGATGGCCGGTATAGCTATGAAAATACGGACTGTCAAACAGAAAACAGCCCATAAAACATGTAAAAAATAATCTTGATGCTCTTATAAACTACCTTTGAAGGCTAAATTAACACTCATCTGTCTAAAAATGAATTTTATTTCACAATAACTTTCCTATTTGAAAAATCCACAGGGGCCATAATGCGAAACTAAACTCCTAACTGTGTATTGCTACCTTAATAGTAAATATTTTTTTCAAATTCTCCCTTTTAACTTATTTTCTGAGTTCTGCTAGCTAAAACGAGTAAATTGGCCTTTTATTTTTGAAAATTGGTTGAGTAATGAATATTTTATGAAGGTTAGCAGTTGACACTGAAACGCGACAAAAACTGATTTTAAGAAAGGTGCCAAGTCAAAGTGTAAAATCTTGTCTCTACCTCAATGTTTAGCCAAATCTTAAAAATTGTACCTCTTTTGGCAGTTTTTTAATGTTGAATATCATAATAAGATCTCTGATGATGCACCATTGTACAAAATTGAGCAATTTTAATCATAAAAATGTTAATCTTTATGCTTATTGCATACCAAAGACTTGATTAAAAACTTGGTGATGGGGATCAATTTCTTACATCTGATTTAACTATACATCTAATTTATGCCAAAATGTAACATGAAATCTTGATAAAAACAATAATATGATATATTCGCAAGAAAAAAACCAACGCGTTCAATACTTGTGCTACTACATGCAGCCCAATCCATCAGAAGCAAGCGTTAAGCCGAAAGAGTACAAATATAAGCCTAGTGTCAAAATGTCTAATTTTGGTTGCTAAGGACTGTAAACAATAAAATTGACACATATTGTCATTGTTAAACACTTAATTTACTCAGAAGTTGATTTTGAATCTAAATATCAATAGATTTGTGGCATGAAAAGTCTTAAATTATACAATTCTGAGCTTGGTAAGTATGCCATAAGGTAGCAATAAACAGTTAGGAAAAAATAATAAAATTAGCCCTTATGAATTTTACCATTCCCTTTTCATTGCTTTCTTGCAATATCAAGCTTACTGTTTGTGTCATATATGGGCATATGTATGTAATCAGAATCTTTCATAGATTTTATTTCCAGTATATAAAATGGTCAAATATAATTTCTTTTTGGTGTATCCATGGCAACAATCTGCATTTATTTGTTAAAAAATATTGCAAAAAGGGGGGGAAAGATGTCACATATTTCCCCAAAATTTGACTAAAAGTAGAATTTCAATTGCTTGAAGTAATACCTTTTCTGAAACTGTGTACATATATCATTCAGCAAATCCAATGAAAATCATATGTCTTTCATCTCAGTTTTTTTGTAAAATTGCGTCAAAAACTTCGTGTAGAAAAAGAATGTTTGTAAACAGTACATTAATTTCTGGACCGATGGCCGGTATAGCTATGAAAATACGGACTGTCAAACAGAAAACAGCCCATAAAACATGTAAAAAATAATCTTGATGCTCTTATAAACTACCTTTGAAGGCTAAATTAACACTCATCTGTCTAAAAATGAATTTTATTTCACAATAACTTTCCTATTTGAAAAATCCACAGGGGCCATAATGCGAAACTAAACTCCTAACTGTGTATTGCTACCTTAATAGTAAATATTTTTTTCAAATTCTCCCTTTTAACTTATTTTCTGAGTTCTGCTAGCTAAAACGAGTAAATTGGCCTTTTATTTTTGAAAATTGGTTGAGTAATGAATATTTTATGAAGGTTAGCAGTTGACACTGAAACGCGACAAAAACTGATTTTAAGAAAGGTGCCAAGTCAAAGTGTAAAATCTTGTCTCTACCTCAATGTTTAGCCAAATCTTAAAAATTGTACCTCTTTTGGCAGTTTTTTAATGTTGAATATCATAATAAGATCTCTGATGATGCACCATTGTACAAAATTGAGCAATTTTAATCATAAAAATGTTAATCTTTATGCTTATTGCATACCAAAGACTTGATTAAAAACTTGGTGATGGGGATCAATTTCTTACATCTGATTTAACTATACATCTAATTTATGCCAAAATGTAACATGAAATCTTGATAAAAACAATAATATGATATATTCGCAAGAAAAAAACCAACGCGTTCAATACTTGTGCTACTACATGCAGCCCAATCCATCAGAAGCAAGCGTTAAGCCGAAAGAGTACAAATATAAGCCTAGTGTCAAAATGTCTAATTTTGGTTGCTAAGGACTGTAAACAATAAAATTGACACATATTGTCATTGTTAAACACTTAATTTACTCAGAAGTTGATTTTGAATCTAAATATCAATAGATTTGTGGCATGAAAAGTCTTAAATTATACAATTCTGAGCTTGGTAAGTATGCCATAAGGTAGCAATAAACAGTTAGGAAAAAATAATAAAATTAGCCCTTATGAATTTTACCATTCCCTTTTCATTGCTTTCTTGCAATATCAAGCTTACTGTTTGTGTCATATATGGGCATATGTATGTAATCAGAATCTTTCATAGATTTTATTTCCAGTATATAAAATGGTCAAATATAATTTCTTTTTGGTGTATCCATGGCAACAATCTGCATTTATTTGTTAAAAAATATTGCAAAAAGGGGGGGAAAGATGTCACATATTTCCCCAAAATTTGACTAAAAGTAGAATTTCAATTGCTTGAAGTAATACCTTTTCTGAAACTGTGTACATATATCATTCAGCAAATCCAATGAAAATCATATGTCTTTCATCTCAGTTTTTTTGTAAAATTGCGTCAAAAACTTCGTGTAGAAAAAGAATGTTTGTAAACAGTACATTAATTTCTGGACCGATGGCCGGTATAGCTATGAAAATACGGACTGTCAAACAGAAAACAGCCCATAAAACATGTAAAAAATAATCTTGATGCTCTTATAAACTACCTTTGAAGGCTAAATTAACACTCATCTGTCTAAAAATGAATTTTATTTCACAATAACTTTCCTATTTGAAAAATCCACAGGGGCCATAATGCGAAACTAAACTCCTAACTGTGTATTGCTACCTTAATAGTAAATATTTTTTTCAAATTCTCCCTTTTAACTTATTTTCTGAGTTCTGCTAGCTAAAACGAGTAAATTGGCCTTTTATTTTTGAAAATTGGTTGAGTAATGAATATTTTATGAAGGTTAGCAGTTGACACTGAAACGCGACAAAAACTGATTTTAAGAAAGGTGCCAAGTCAAAGTGTAAAATCTTGTCTCTACCTCAATGTTTAGCCAAATCTTAAAAATTGTACCTCTTTTGGCAGTTTTTTAATGTTGAATATCATAATAAGATCTCTGATGATGCACCATTGTACAAAATTGAGCAATTTTAATCATAAAAATGTTAATCTTTATGCTTATTGCATACCAAAGACTTGATTAAAAACTTGGTGATGGGGATCAATTTCTTACATCTGATTTAACTATACATCTAATTTATGCCAAAATGTAACATGAAATCTTGATAAAAACAATAATATGATATATTCGCAAGAAAAAAACCAACGCGTTCAATACTTGTGCTACTACATGCAGCCCAATCCATCAGAAGCAAGCGTTAAGCCGAAAGAGTACAAATATAAGCCTAGTGTCAAAATGTCTAATTTTGGTTGCTAAGGACTGTAAACAATAAAATTGACACATATTGTCATTGTTAAACACTTAATTTACTCAGAAGTTGATTTTGAATCTAAATATCAATAGATTTGTGGCATGAAAAGTCTTAAATTATACAATTCTGAGCTTGGTAAGTATGCCATAAGGTAGCAATAAACAGTTAGGAAAAAATAATAAAATTAGCCCTTATGAATTTTACCATTCCCTTTTCATTGCTTTCTTGCAATATCAAGCTTACTGTTTGTGTCATATATGGGCATATGTATGTAATCAGAATCTTTCATAGATTTTATTTCCAGTATATAAAATGGTCAAATATAATTTCTTTTTGGTGTATCCATGGCAACAATCTGCATTTATTTGTTAAAAAATATTGCAAAAAGGGGGGGAAAGATGTCACATATTTCCCCAAAATTTGACTAAAAGTAGAATTTCAATTGCTTGAAGTAATACCTTTTCTGAAACTGTGTACATATATCATTCAGCAAATCCAATGAAAATCATATGTCTTTCATCTCATTTTTTTGTAAAATTGCGTCAAAAACTTCGTGTAGAAAAAGAATGTTTGTAAACAGTACATTAATTTCTGGACCGATGGCCGGTATAGCTATGAAAATACGGACTGTCAAACAGAAAACAGCCCATAAAACATGTAAAAAATAATCTTGATGCTCTTATAAACTACCTTTGAAGGCTAAATTAACACTCATCTGTCTAAAAATGAATTTTATTTCACAATAACTTTCCTATTTGAAAAATCCACAGGGGCCATAATGCGAAACTAAACTCCTAACTGTGTATTGCTACCTTAATAGTAAATATTTTTTTCAAATTCTCCCTTTTAACTTATTTTCTGAGTTCTGCTAGCTAAAACGAGTAAATTGGCCTTTTATTTTTGAAAATTGGTTGAGTAATGAATATTTTATGAAGGTTAGCAGTTGACACTGAAACGCGACAAAAACTGATTTTAAGAAAGGTGCCAAGTCAAAGTGTAAAATCTTGTCTCTACCTCAATGTTTAGCCAAATCTTAAAAATTGTACCTCTTTTGGCAGTTTTTTAATGTTGAATATCATAATAAGATCTCTGATGATGCACCATTGTACAAAATTGAGCAATTTTAATCATAAAAATGTTAATCTTTATGCTTATTGCATACCAAAGACTTGATTAAAAACTTGGTGATGGGGATCAATTTCTTACATCTGATTTAACTATACATCTAATTTATGCCAAAATGTAACATGAAATCTTGATAAAAACAATAATATGATATATTCGCAAGAAAAAAACCAACGCGTTCAATACTTGTGCTACTACATGCAGCCCAATCCATCAGAAGCAAGCGTTAAGCCGAAAGAGTACAAATATAAGCCTAGTGTCAAAATGTCTAATTTTGGTTGCTAAGGACTGTAAACAATAAAATTGACACATATTGTCATTGTTAAACACTTAATTTACTCAGAAGTTGATTTTGAATCTAAATATCAATAGATTTGTGGCATGAAAAGTCTTAAATTATACAATTCTGAGCTTGGTAAGTATGCCATAAGGTAGCAATAAACAGTTAGGAAAAAATAATAAAATTAGCCCTTATGAATTTTACCATTCCCTTTTCATTGCTTTCTTGCAATATCAAGCTTACTGTTTGTGTCATATATGGGCATATGTATGTAATCAGAATCTTTCATAGATTTTATTTCCAGTATATAAAATGGTCAAATATAATTTCTTTTTGGTGTATCCATGGCAACAATCTGCATTTATTTGTTAAAAAATATTGCAAAAAGGGGGGGAAAGATGTCACATATTTCCCCAAAATTTGACTAAAAGTAGAATTTCAATTGCTTGAAGTAATACCTTTTCTGAAACTGTGTACATATATCATTCAGCAAATCCAATGAAAATCATATGTCTTTCATCTCATTTTTTTGTAAAATTGCGTCAAAAACTTCGTGTAGAAAAAGAATGTTTGTAAACAGTACATTAATTTCTGGACCGATGGCCGGTATAGCTATGAAAATACGGACTGTCAAACAGAAAACAGCCCATAAAACATGTAAAAAATAATCTTGATGCTCTTATAAACTACCTTTGAAGGCTAAATTAACACTCATCTGTCTAAAAATGAATTTTATTTCACAATAACTTTCCTATTTGAAAAATCCACAGGGGCCATAATGCGAAACTAAACTCCTAACTGTGTATTGCTACCTTAATAGTAAATATTTTTTTCAAATTCTCCCTTTTAACTTATTTTCTGAGTTCTGCTAGCTAAAACGAGTAAATTGGCCTTTTATTTTTGAAAATTGGTTGAGTAATGAATATTTTATGAAGGTTAGCAGTTGACACTGAAACGCGACAAAAACTGATTTTAAGAAAGGTGCCAAGTCAAAGTGTAAAATCTTGTCTCTACCTCAATGTTTAGCCAAATCTTAAAAATTGTACCTCTTTTGGCAGTTTTTTAATGTTGAATATCATAATAAGATCTCTGATGATGCACCATTGTACAAAATTGAGCAATTTTAATCATAAAAATGTTAATCTTTATGCTTATTGCATACCAAAGACTTGATTAAAAACTTGGTGATGGGGATCAATTTCTTACATCTGATTTAACTATACATCTAATTTATGCCAAAATGTAACATGAAATCTTGATAAAAACAATAATATGATATATTCGCAAGAAAAAAACCAACGCGTTCAATACTTGTGCTACTACATGCAGCCCAATCCATCAGAAGCAAGCGTTAAGCCGAAAGAGTACAAATATAAGCCTAGTGTCAAAATGTCTAATTTTGGTTGCTAAGGACTGTAAACAATAAAATTGACACATATTGTCATTGTTAAACACTTAATTTACTCAGAAGTTGATTTTGAATCTAAATATCAATAGATTTGTGGCATGAAAAGTCTTAAATTATACAATTCTGAGCTTGGTAAGTATGCCATAAGGTAGCAATAAACAGTTAGGAAAAAATAATAAAATTAGCCCTTATGAATTTTACCATTCCCTTTTCATTGCTTTCTTGCAATATCAAGCTTACTGTTTGTGTCATATATGGGCATATGTATGTAATCAGAATCTTTCATAGATTTTATTTCCAGTATATAAAATGGTCAAATATAATTTCTTTTTGGTGTATCCATGGCAACAATCTGCATTTATTTGTTAAAAAATATTGCAAAAAGGGGGGGAAAGATGTCACATATTTCCCCAAAATTTGACTAAAAGTAGAATTTCAATTGCTTGAAGTAATACCTTTTCTGAAACTGTGTACATATATCATTCAGCAAATCCAATGAAAATCATATGTCTTTCATCTCATTTTTTTGTAAAATTGCGTCAAAAACTTCGTGTAGAAAAAGAATGTTTGTAAACAGTACATTAATTTCTGGACCGATGGCCGGTATAGCTATGAAAATACGGACTGTCAAACAGAAAACAGCCCATAAAACATGTAAAAAATAATCTTGATGCTCTTATAAACTACCTTTGAAGGCTAAATTAACACTCATCTGTCTAAAAATGAATTTTATTTCACAATAACTTTCCTATTTGAAAAATCCACAGGGGCCATAATGCGAAACTAAACTCCTAACTGTGTATTGCTACCTTAATAGTAAATATTTTTTTCAAATTCTCCCTTTTAACTTATTTTCTGAGTTCTGCTAGCTAAAACGAGTAAATTGGCCTTTTATTTTTGAAAATTGGTTGAGTAATGAATATTTTATGAAGGTTAGCAGTTGACACTGAAACGCGACAAAAACTGATTTTAAGAAAGGTGCCAAGTCAAAGTGTAAAATCTTGTCTCTACCTCAATGTTTAGCCAAATCTTAAAAATTGTACCTCTTTTGGCAGTTTTTTAATGTTGAATATCATAATAAGATCTCTGATGATGCACCATTGTACAAAATTGAGCAATTTTAATCATAAAAATGTTAATCTTTATGCTTATTGCATACCAAAGACTTGATTAAAAACTTGGTGATGGGGATCAATTTCTTACATCTGATTTAACTATACATCTAATTTATGCCAAAATGTAACATGAAATCTTGATAAAAACAATAATATGATATATTCGCAAGAAAAAAACCAACGCGTTCAATACTTGTGCTACTACATGCAGCCCAATCCATCAGAAGCAAGCGTTAAGCCGAAAGAGTACAAATATAAGCCTAGTGTCAAAATGTCTAATTTTGGTTGCTAAGGACTGTAAACAATAAAATTGACACATATTGTCATTGTTAAACACTTAATTTACTCAGAAGTTGATTTTGAATCTAAATATCAATAGATTTGTGGCATGAAAAGTC